>NC_133621.1:13648664-13688664 GCF_048593235.1 Sminthopsis crassicaudata | reverse complement strand
CTGCTCTGAGATGAACAACTGCAGCCTGCTGTCCAGCTGTGGCCTGTTGTCCAGCTGTGGCCTGTTGTCTAGCTTTGGCCTGCTGTCCAGCTTCGGCCTGTTGTCTAGCTATGGTCTGTTGTCCAGTTTCAGCTGTCCAGCATCGGCCTGTTGTCTAGCTATGGTCTGTTGTCCAGTTTCAGCTGTCCAGCTTCGGCCTGTTGTCTAGCTATGGTCTGTTGTCCAGTTTCAGCTGTCCAGCATCGGCCTGTTGTCTAGCTATGGTCTGTTGTCCAGTTTCAGCTGTCCAGCTTCGGCCTGTTGTCTAGCTATGGTCTGTTGTCCAGTTTCAGCTGTCCAGCTTCGGCCTGTTGTCTAGCTATGGTCTGTTGTCCAGTTTCAGCTGTCCAGCTTCGGCCTGTTGTCTAGCTATGGTCTGTTGTCCAGTTTCAGCTGTCCAGCTTCGGCCTGTTGTCTAGCTATGGTCTGTTGTCCAGTTTCAGCTGTCCAGCTTCGGCCTGTTGTCTAGCTATGGTCTGTTGTCCAGTTTCAGCTGTCCAGCTTCGGCCTGTTGTCTAGCTATGGTCTGTTGTCCAGTTTCAGCTGTCCAGCATCGGCCTGTTGTCTAGCTATGGTCTGTTGTCCAGTTTCAGCTGTCCAGCTTCGGCCTGTTGTCTAGCTATGGTCTGTTGTCCAGTTTCAGCTGTCCAGCTTCGGCCTGTTGTCTAGCTATGGTCTGTTGTCCAGTTTCAGCTGTCCAGCTTCGGCCTGTTGTCTAGCTATGGTCTGTTGTCCAGTTTCAGCTGTCCAGCTTCGGCCTGTTGTCTAGCTATGGTCTGTTGTCCAGTTTCAGCTGTCCAGCTTCGGCCTGTTGTCTAGCTATGGTCTGTTGTCCAGTTTCAGCTGTCCAGCTTCGGCCTGTTGTCTAGCTATGGTCTGTTGTCCAGTTTCAGCTGTCCAGCTTCGGCCTGTTGTCTAGCTATGGTCTGTTGTCCAGTTTCAGCTGTCCAGCTTCGGCCTGTTGTCTAGCTATGGTCTGTTGTCCAGTTTCAGCTGTCCAGCATCGGCCTGTTGTCTAGCTATGGTCTGTTGTCCAGTTTCAGCTGTCCAGCTTCGGCCTGTTGTCTAGCTATGGTCTGTTGTTCAGTTTCAACCTGCTATCCAGCTTTGGCCTGTTATCCAGTTTCAGCTGTCCAGCTGCGGCCTGGTGTCCACTTTCAGCCCGCTGTCCAGCTGCAGCCATTGGTTGGGATGAGTTGGCTGGGGTGCTGCTCAGCCTTTTCAGCTGGAGCAGAGAGCCTGAGATGAGGAAGGGCAGACCTTTCTTTGGAGTCCCTCAGCCTCCATTCTGAAGCTTTTTGTCACCTCCGGGCAGGAGATGAAAGGACAAAATTGTCCTAACTCAAAAGCCTCTTCCCTCTGTAAATCACTCCATGCTCCCTTGGGGTAATTTGTTTCAGCTCAGTCATTTTCATTTCCCGTATTCCTTTGGGATTTTTATGTGGCTGAATGACAAGGGGTAATACAGGAGAAAGCAGCCTGTGCTCTGGAAGCTCCAGCAAAGACTCTTCAAGGGCAATTAAGGTATTTTAGCCCTCCAGCCTTCCTGGGGTAGGAAGTCGTTTTGCATTTTAGCCCTTTATCTGTTGATATCTCAGCCTCTGCAGCTCTTGCTGCTTCACTGAGGCCCACATCCCCTCCCACCCTCACTTTACATATATTCTGCATTTATTTTATATCTGTACATGTAATTTCCTGCTGAGCTGATTCTCCCTACTGGCTCCCAGGGGCAACCGACTACTTCTCCCCTTAGTTGTAGGGGGTAAATCTGAGGGATGGAGATGTCAAGTTCTGTTCTTCACAAGCCCCCATCCAGCACAGTCCTGGACATGGGTCACACTCAAGCACACACCCACTCACACCCACCCACACACTCACACACACTCACACACACCACACACTCACACACTCACATACACACACACACTCACATACACACACACACTCACTCACACACTCACTCACACCCTCACTCACACTCACACACACACACTCATACACACACACACACACCACATACTCACACACTCACACACTCACACACACACACACACTCACACACACACACACTCACCCCCACACACACACCACATACTCACACACTCACACACACCACACCCTCACACACACACACACTCACACACTCACACACTCACTCACATACACACACACCACACCCTCACACACACACACTCACACTCACACATACTCACATTCACACTCACACACTCACTCACATACACACACACTCAAGCACACACCCACTCACACCCACCCACACACTCACACACATTCACACACACCACACACTCACACACACACACTCACACACACCACACACACACACTCACACACACTCACTCACACACACACACACTCACTCACACACCACACACACACACTCAAACACACACACACACACACCACACTCACACACACACTCACACACACCACACCCTCACACACACACACTCACACACTCACTCACATACACACACACCACACCTTCACACACACACTCACACTCACACACATACTCACATTCACACTCACACACTCACTCACATATACACACACTCAAGCACACACCCACTCACACCCACCCACACACTCACACACATTCACACACACCACACACTCACACACTCACATACACACACTCACTCACACACTCACTCACACCCTCACACACACTCACTCACACCCTCACACACACTCACTCACTCACACTCACTCACACACACCCACTCTCACCCCCACACACTCACACTCACACACACACTCATACACACACACACACACCACATACTCACACACTCACACACTCACACACACATACTGGAGAGAGTGGGCTCAAACTTAAAATACAAACATTTGCAGCCACAAAGATAGAAATTATTTGGGTCTTAAAGATATCTCACTACTCCTGGCTCTGGGAGTCTTTTTCACCTTCACTGAGTCCTAAGTTGACAAAGCTAGAGGCAGGCAATTAGGTGATACCGTGGCTAGAGGCCTGGATCTGGAGTCAGCAAACCCTCAGACACTTATTAGCTTTGTGACTCCAGGCAAGTCACTTAGTCTCTCTTGTCTACCTTTGTTTTCCCATCAGGGAAATGGGGACAGTGATAGCACTCACCTTCCAGGCTTGTTATGAGAATAAAATGAGATAATATTTGTAAAGCACTTTGCAAACCTTAAAGCTATTATGTGCATCCAATTTGTTATTTTTTTTATTATTTGTTGTCATCATTATTATTAAACTTGACTTCAGGCAAGGGGTTGGCAGTGGATAAATCATTCCCTTGCTCACCTGGGCTGGCTCTTGGAGGGCACAATACTCAGTGAATGGGTCACTGGGCTGGCTCAAGCAGGCCCTCCAGCTGCATCATCGGCTGCGGATGCTACTAGCTGAGGCTGGACTTGTAATGGCTTTTTGAGTCTTGTGGTCCTGCCATTCCGCCGCCATTCATCTCTCAGGGTACTCCTTCACCCAAGATCAAGAAAGAATAAACACACAAGGGGTGCCATGTATTGCCAGATAGGTGGTAGCTGGATGGGAGATTGGGCAGCTGCTGTCCACCCCCACCCCGCAACGTGGAAGCTCCCAGCAGATCGTGCCTCGCTCTCAGACACAAAGAGCCCAAAGGGCTGAGGGAGGGCTTTATTCATCTTTTGGTAGGTAACCTTGGTTCTGGCTCCCTACCTCCTGAGTCACCAGACCTTCTGGCTCTAGCCAATTAGAAGGCTACTCATCCTCCCCAGTAACCCGGATCATCAAGACCAGAAGCAGCTTCCCAAGGTCCGGATGCTGGCTTGGCAGCAGACCGAGACGACTGTGATTGCTCTGGCCCGCCGAGAAGGGCAAATCTGAGCGCGTTGTGGAGGAGTCATTGGGTCAGTCCCTCCATCGCACAGAGAGCATCTTTCCAGGTAGACTGTAGGCTGTTTGAAGACAAGATCCCTTTCACTTTTGTCTTTTTATCTTCATCAGTTAGTCGATCCACATTTATAAAGCACCACTAAGGCAGCTAGGTAGCACCATAGAGCGTCAGCCCAGACTGAGGAAAACGCATGTTCTTGAGTTCAAATCCGATCTCAAACACTTATTAGCTGTGTGACCCTGAACAAGTCACTTAATCCTGTTTTCCTCAGTTTTCCATTTGTAAAATAAGCTGGGGAAGAAAATGGCACACCACTTCAGCATCTCGGCCCAGAAAATCCCAAATAAGGTCACAAAGAGTCTGAAATAACTGTGCTTGGGTACGTAATAGGCCCTTAATAAATGCTTATCAAATGGTTAAACACTTCTCAGATTCCCCTTTCAGTACTCATTGGACATCCCCACTTTCCCTTCTCTGCAGGGCCAGTTAATATCAAACAACTTTTACCGTGTTCCCTAAATCCATTTAGGATTCTCCTCCTCCAAGAAAGCTGCTTCAGCTTCCTGAGAATCTGCCCTCGCCAGAGACTCCAGAGCATCATGGGATGCTTTCTGCCTTATGGATTCCACTTGCTTCTGCGGCTGTCACACGCTCCCCAAAGGCGCTGGGATTGCCGGTCACTGGAATCCCAGGATCGGAGATTTAGAGCTGGTAGGACTTGAGTAGTTAGGGACTGTAACCGCCTCATTTGATAGTTGAGACTTAGGGAGAAGAGTGATTTTCCAGTTAAGCCTAGCACACAGCAAGTATCTGAGGCAGGCCTTGCTGGAAGTCCAGTGCTCTAACCACTACTCCATGCTGCCTCTCTGCTGCTAATCCATTCGGCTCTCTTACACAAATAAGTTTACCCTTTTCAGCTTCAGTTTCATGGAAATAAATAAAATGGGAGAGGGAGAGGTGCACGATGTTGAAATAAGGTCTCTTCCAGTCCCAACATTTTATGGAGCTGACTGGCTCCTGGAAAGTGATCTTTCCCTTTATTAATAATGGTAAGACTTGAGAAAAAATCTCAAAGTAAGGATTTTACGTAGCAATAGGAATACTCTAAGGGAAGATTGTTCCCTGGTCTTGAGTTCTTTAATTTAATAAGCTGAGGGGCAGCTAGGTGGCTCAGTGGATGGAGCACCAGCCCTGAATTCAGGAGGACCTGAGTTCAAATTTGATCTCAGACACTTAACACTTCCTGGCTGTGTGACCCTGGGCAAGTCACTTAACCCCAGCCTTGGGGGAAAAAGTTTAATAAGCTGAAAATGATTTTTTATTCAATGTTCTAGCGACTGCCTGGGATTTGTGTCTTTCTTAAAGAAGCTATCAGTATCACCATGAAGAAGGGCAGCTTCTCCTCCCTTCTTTTTCCTACATGTTACAAGAAATAGGCCTTTGTAATTGTATTACCACCAGCTACCCAGGAGGAAGGGTGGGAGGACAGAGGAAGTATTAGAGAGAGAATGGAGTGTTATCCTTCAGATCTCCTAGACCCGGGAAGAAATGATGCTACCAGCAAAAGACATGCTGGCCCTTCCGCAGGGGAGCTTTAGAGGGTCCTAAATGCTGGATTCAGGGAAAAAGAGCTGAGTTTGAATCCTGCCTCAGACACTTCAGCTAGCTGTTTGACTTTAGGTGAAACATTTATTCCATCTCAGCCTCAGTTTTCTTGTCTGTAAAATGGAGATAATAATACCACCTACTGCTTAGGATTATGAGGATCAGTGAGACAACCTATGAAGCATTTTACAAAGTGTTATTAAAATGCTAGTTGTTCAGAAGAGAAAGGCTTCGGCCTTTTTTTTCCATAAAAACCAGTTTTTAGAGAGTTGGTCCCCTAGGAAAGGGAACTAGCACTATCTACTAAGGATGAGGAGAATAACAGGGACAAAGACCTGCAGAGCCAGGAAGTAGCAGTACCAGCCACAAATATGATGTGTTCTTATTGTACCCTAAGAATCAATGAAGATGAATTCAAGGGAATAGGAAGATTTATGAGCTGTTGTACAGTCGAATAGACAGACCTAGGACAATAATCTACATTATGATATGATGGATGTTAACAGCCTTCACGGAAATGACTAATCACTGTTGTGTTGTTTGTAGTCTGAATATGAGAGTCTACCTCCCATCTCTATGTCTTTGTACAGGCTAGGCCTGGCCCTCGTCCTAAATATCTGTTTAAATGTGTATGCTCTCATTAAATATAAGTTTCTTTTTTGTCTGTATCTCTTGTGTCAAGCAGAATGCTTAACATAATAATTGCTTTTTAGTGAAGAAAATTCTAAGCAAAGATACAAGGGTCAAAAGTTATATGTAACTTAGGGTTACATCATCAGTAGTCCCATACCTATGGAGACATCTCATATAAATTTTGGGAGAGTCCTTGTAGCTATCTTATTTGTCTATTCCCTGTTTAGTGCAGCAGGAAGTTAATCACCATGTGTGTCTAGTCATTTATTCACTCATCTATCTATTCATTCATCCACCTATCCATTCAACCACTCATTTAAAAAGCATCAAGTATTGCCAGGCAATCAAAATTGAGAGACTTCCTGTATCCCAAAGAGATCACAAAAATTGGAAAAGGATCCCCATGTATCTTTTCTTTTTCTTTTCTTTTTTTTTTTTTTTTTTTGAGGCTGGGGTTAAGTGACTTGCCCAGGGTCACACAGCTAGGAAGTGTTAATTGTCTGAGACCAGATTTGAACTCGGGTCCTCCTGAATTCAAGGCTGGTGCTCTATCCACTGTGCCACCTAACTGCCCCTAGGATCCCCATGTATCAAAAAAAGTTTATGACAACTCTTAGTGATGACAAAGAATTGGAAATCCAAGGGATGCTCTTCAATTGGAAAATGGCTGAACAAATTGTGGTATGTGAATGTAATGAAATATTATTATTCTATAAGAAATGATGAGAATGGAGAGACTTAGATGAACTGATGTTGAGTGAAGTGAGCAGAATGAGGAGAGCATTGCATGTAACAGCAGTATTATATAGATGATCAACTCCAATAGACTCTGCTCTTCTCAGCAATAAAATGATCCAAGACCATGCCAAAAGACTCATGATGAAAAATACTATTCACATCCAGAGAAAGAACTAAGAGTCCAAATGCAGAATGAAGCAGACTATTTTCATTTTTTGGTTGTTTTTTCTTCCTCATGGTTTTTCTCTTTTGTTGTGATTCTTCTTTCTATGACTAATGTGGGGACATGTTTAATATGATTGTACGTGTATAATCTCTATTTTATATCAGATTGATTGCTGGGAAGTAGGGAAGTAGGAAGGGGAGGAAGGAAGGAAGAAAATGGAATAATTATAATAAATACATTTTAACATACAATCTCAAAAAAAAGGGGGAGACCTCTAGAACCCTCTTAAAAGCTCTAATACGATATTTCTGACTCAATTCAAACAGGAAGAAAACCCAAACATTCCACTGCACAGTAAATCAAGTCCTTCCATCTTGTTTTCTATTTGAAGAAAGAGGTTGGTCCTAACATCCACAAAGCAAATTTCTCTAAGTTCTCATGTTTCCCCTGCATCTTCCTCAAGGCTTAGTCTTCTGTTTATTCTGCATAACACAAGTGGGAGATTAAGCTAAGAACTTGGGATACTTCCAGTACCCTCCCTCTCATATTGTGTTGACACCCATATTAATTTTTAATGGCCTTAAGTGCATTTCTAAACAATTTTCTTTTCAATTTTGACTTTTATTTTTTGGGGGCTGGGCCTATGATCTCATTGCCATAGGGAAATTCCAGTGAGAAAATTCCTTTTACCAATGCAGGTCCGTACCTTCTCTGTAATTTCAGGGCTTAAAACATTCATCTAGAGTACTGAGAGATTGAAACTTTGCAGGGTCACGTAGCCAGTATTCAACACAGAGATCAGTTGTCTACTCACTATTCTTTTCTTTTTAAACTTAAGAAGAACTTCTTTAGTGAATAATGAATAGAGCACTGGGTCTTGAGTCAGAAAGACTCGAATTCAAATCCAGCCTCAGACACTTGCTAGCTGTGTGATCTTGGATAAGTCACTTCACCCTGTTTGCCTCAGTTTCCTCATCTGTAAAAAGAGATGGAGAAGGAAATGGCAAAACACTCTAGTATCTCTGCCAAGAAAACCCCAGGTAAAGTCACAAAGAGTCTTATTCTGTGAATGATTCAACCAAAAGGAATGTTACCATAGGTTATGACTAGGGCAGTGGGAGAATCGGATTTCTGAACCCTCCAGGGCACCCTAGGCTCATAGGTGCAGAGTTAGAAAGTGCTTTGGAGATCATTTAGTTTAACCCCCTTATTTGTAGAAGTGGAAACTGAAGCCCAGAGAGTTTCAGTGATTTTCTAGAGTCATATAACTGGCATCTGAGGCAAGATTTGAATCCAGGTCTTCCTGATTCAAGTATGGCACCTACTACCTAGGCCACACTGCCTCAGATCGTGCACTTGGAAAGTCATCTTTGACTTCCTTAATCATGAAGAATTCAAGAGAAAAGCCTGTCCTTGTCTTCACAAGGTAGGACAGGATTCAGGAACGTCTCTGGTGGCAGGAGGCGAGCTCTTTGGCAGTGTGCACAGCAACAGCTATATTTTTACCTTTCATACTATGAGAATATTTTAAGTCAAATATAGTAAGTAATGGTTTTCTACAATATTCTCCAACAATGGGCTTCTTTTTTGGTCATTATTTTCTTCACTCTATCAATCGAAATGAAACAGCCCTTGTCCTCGAAAAGCTTACGTTTTGTTGGTGGAATGTACATGGGCAAGTAAATGTGTGTGTACATATCTGTGTATGTATGTGTGTGTGTGCAAGTGCGGGTGTATATGTGTAAGCTGATAGAGGGGGACTGGCCCTGGCATCTGGGGCACAGTGGGCTTCAGATATCCGATGGTACTTGAAATGGGTCTGAAAAGAAGGTGGGCTCACTAAGAGATTGAGGCAAAGGACATGGGTGTCTACAACATGTTGGGGGGGAAGCAAAGAGGGCAACCTGGGCAAAGGTAGGGAGGCAGGAGATGGAATATCATGTACACAGAAATCAGGCCAGCTTGGCTGGTGCATCGGGGGTACCATGAGGCCAGATTGTGGAGGTCCTTCCAAGCCAACGAGGAGACTGATCCCCGCAGTAAAAGGGACTTCTTCATCAGGGAATTAAGGTGGTCAGGTTTCAGGAATATCAATCTGACAGCTCTTTAAAGGTTGGACCATCAAGGGGAGGGGAAATTTTAGGGACCCACTTGGCTCAAGGGTGAATAGGAGATACAGTGAACAGAGCACTGGGCCTGGTGACATCTTGAGTTCAAATCTGACCTCAGGTACTTCCTAGCCATGTGGCCTTGAACAAGCCACTTACTCCCTGTTTGCCTCAGTTTCCTCATCTGTAAAATGAGCTGGAGAATTGCAATATCTCTGCCCTGAAGACCCTAAATGGAATAACAAAGAGTTGGGCATGACTGAAATAAGACTAAACAACAATCTGACCTAAATCCCGGTGAACTTCATTAGGTCAGTACACAAACTCAATCAGGAAATAGCAAATCCAGTGCCTGGCTCATAGCAGATACTTAATAAATGCTTATTAATTGACAGACTGATAAATCAGACCAACAGAGAGGAGAAATTGATGGCTCTTAGAGCATGAAGGGAGACAACAGGATGGCATTGCCATCTCATTGAGAACAAGGGTACCTCCGCAGAGAGTTAATGGCTTTGTTTGGGGTTTTTTCAACCTCCCATCATGTGGAGTCCACTTTAAGGCTGTTAAATGGATGGGAGCCCACTTAGAGAAGGAACTATTTCCCCACGGGGAGTAAGAGAGATGGTCTCTTTAAGAGAAACTGGCTCTGGAAATGCTCTCCAAGGTCAAGAAGCAGTTAACAGCATGCTGAATGTCACTGCTTCCTGCGGGAGACCTGGGGCAATGAAATTTTAATAAACTCTGTTGTCTGCTCCTGCATAAGCAGACTGGGGTGGACTGGAGCGCCTCTGTCCAGGCTCTGGAAGCTCTCACCTCTATTCCAGAGGAAGAGTCTTTGAAAAGGAGGGAGGAGAGGGGGAGGAAAGGGAATGTTAACAAATTGTCATTACAGTTTTTCAAAGGTGGAAGGAACCTTTTAAAATTGCCCATTTGGCTGGAGGGTCCTCTCCACAATGATAGTTATTGTGATTGCTAATAAACCTTTACTAAGTGACCAAATGCTTTATGATCTCTTTATTGACTATTCCTTCCAATTCCCCAATGGAGGAAGTCATCAATGACCCCAGAAGGTTTAATGTATGTGAAAGGCTTTGAAGAGTAGACAGCCCTGCTCAAAGTAGCATATTATAATGAATATTCTCTCTCTCTCCATAAAAGGAGAGAGAGCAATGCAAGCATATTCGTGAGCTAGGGAGTATCTAAAGAACATTTGGGAGGGAAAAGAGTCTTGGGGTCAAGTCATATGAAAATCATTTGGACGAATAGGAGACATTTAATCTGGAGAATAGGAGGCTTTGTAAGACATGAGAGCATGGACTGGATAGTCAGAAGAGCAGCACTGGCATGCAAATCCTGCTGTTGCTGCATACGATCTGTATAATCTTAAATAATCAGTGTAATTTTCCTATACCTCAGTTTCCCCATCGGTAAGGTATCTTTTCCAGCACCAGATCATGATCCCACGTACTCAAAAGGATTTAGACGTGGTTTTCACTCTAGGTGGCAAAGTTACGCCAGGATATGATATAACAGAGAGAGCACCGGATTTGTAAGTCAGTCAACAAGCATTTATTAAGTGCCTACTATATGTCAAGCACTGTCTAGGGATACAAAGTAAGGGGAAAATAGCCCTTTCTCTCAGTCAGCTTATGTTCAAGTCAGAGGGGACGGGGAAAAAATAAACAGCTGGATATTTTAAAGATGTATAGAGAATAGAAGAAGGTAGTCTGAGTTTGGGGATCAGGATTCTAACGTCCATGTTGATTAATATCTCTAGGTCCCAGTTTCTTCTTCTATAAAGTAAATGACTGAGAATAGACTTAGACTAAGTAATAGCAGGAGCTTAATAAATGCTTTGGCATGAAGGAAGATGGTGGTCAGGAGGAGTTTAATAAATGCTTCAGCCTGAAGGGAGACGGTGGTCAGTGTGGTGCAATAGAAAGTAAAAAGAAAACTAGGAATAGGAACATTTAAGGTTCATGGGGCAAGCATTTGTCTCTCTCTGCCATATGCTACTGCTACAAGTCACCATAGTAGGGGAAAACTGGGCCTCCCATAGACTAATTACTCATTAAAGGTTTTATCTGTCTCTACTATCTGAATCCCTTTCCCTTTCATAAGTACCTGCAGTTTCTATTGATCTGTATTTCTCTCTTTACTATTTTGTTCTATATTTCTATATTTCACTTTTCAGAAATATTGCTTGGTTGCTACTTGGTTGCCCAAGTGGGTGGTGATGCTGGAGAACAGAGAAGGGAAGAGGAAGAAAGTATCTGCTAGCTAGTGATTGAAAAAAAAGAGGGGGGGTGACGGGCCAGCCTCTTCCCCTTTGGAAACCTCTCTCCAGGGATCCTTTGAGACCCCCTTTCCCTTCTTGGCTGTCTTTGAGACAAAAGCCAAAGATGAGACCTTGAGCGAGCCAGGGAACTAGAATCAGAAAATGCCTAATTCTCTCTGCGCCAAGGTTCTGGGAAGGCTGTTCTGGCTCCATAGGATCTTGGGGCTTAAAGGAGGAAATGAGGGGGATATATCTGGCCAAATGCTCCTTGGCAACTTTTTTTCCTAAACTAAATTGTCTTTTTATATTATTATGAATTTGACAGACATGAGTGAACTTGAACTTTTTCCCACCTAAAAGGGCTCTATACCATATGGCTCCGGGGTTTTAGAGGATGTTTCCAAGGTTTTGTGAGCTCCTTTCTCCTTCAAGTCCCAGCTAAGGTCTCACCTTCTATCAAGATCTCTTCCCCATTCCTCTAAGGCGGATGCCTTTTTCTCCAACTGATCAGTTGGAGCTTCTGTGCACATAGTGGTTGGAATGTTGGCTCCCTGGTTAGACAGGGAGTCCCTAAAGGGGCATGGTCTGGCCCTTCTCTGTATCCTCTGGGCTTAGAATCATACCTGACACACAGTAGGTGCTTCATAAATGATTTTTGAAATGTTTGTGGCAGCTCTTTTTGTAGTGGCAAGAAACTGGAAACTGAGTGGATGCCCATCAGCTGGAGAATGGCTGACTAAGTTACAGTATCTGAATGTGATGGAATATTATTGCTCTGTAAGAAATGACCAGCAGGAGGATTTCAGAGAGGCCTGGAGAGACTGACAGGAACTGATGCTGAGTGAAATGAGCAGAACCAGGGGATCATTATAGATTTCAACAGCAAGATTATAAGGTGATCAATTCTGATGGACGTGGCTCTTGTCAACAATGAGATAGTCCAGGCCAGTTTCAATGATCTTGTGATGACGAGAGTCATCTGCACCCAGAGAGATACTGTGGGAACTGAGTATGGATCACAACATAGTAGTTTCACTCTTTTCCTTGTTGTTTGCTTGCATTTTATTTTTTTCCTCATTTTTTTCCCTTTTAGATATGATTTTTCTTGGACAGCATGATCATTGTATAAATGTGTATGGAAGAATTGCACATGTTTAACATATATTGGATTATTTGTCATCTAGGAGAGGGGATGGGGGAAGGGGGCAGAAACTTGGAACACATCATTTTGCAAGAGTCAATGTTGAAAAGTTATCCATGCATATGTTTTGAAAATAAAAAGCTTTAATTAAAAAAAAAAAAGATAATTATGAAAAAAAAACAAAACAGAGGAAGCTGTAGTCAAACTAAAAAAAAAAAAAAGCTTTTTGATTTGATTAAAATTCCCAGCTCTGTCCCTACTAATCCCTGGGTAAGTGACTTCCTCTCTCAAGGCCTCAGCTCCCCCCTCTACAGAATGAAAGAACTGAATAAGGTCCTGAAGGTCCCTCTTAATTCTAAATGCCCACGGCTTGGTTCATTTTAATGAGCCTACTTTAAAGGATTTTTGAGATTGTAGTTGATGTGTCTGTTTTCACAGCCTACTGTTGGAAGTGATTGTGATTTATTTGATGGTGAGCCCTCTGTCAGATGCATCAGCCCCAATTCATAATTCTCCTAGAAAAACATGGTCTGCTTTACAAAATCCATTTTATTGATTTACTTTTAAAGAGCATGTTGTGGCCAGAGTGAGAGAAGGTAATTCTACACACACACACACACACACACACACACACACACACACACATATAGTACACATATACATAAATACATAAATGCACACAAATATCTAGGGAGAAAGAGCAGTAAGAAAATAACCATTTCTTAAGTACCTGTTATGTGCCAGTCACAGTGCCAAGGGCCTTACAGAAATATCATTTGATCTTCACAACAACTTTTGAGAGGTAGATGCTGTTTTATTCCCATTTTATAGATGAGTAAACTGAGCAGAGAATGGTTCCTAACTTTGACCATCACTTGAGTTTCCGATGAAAATGGAGCATTAAATTGTGAGACTCATAATTTCCTAAAAGGGCCCTCAACTCCCACATAAGCACTCAAGTAAATAAGACATTATTAAACATTTTATTGGGTCTGATACAAAACCCAGAGAACTCGTAAGTAATACTACAGTACAATACTCCAGTTATCTTGGAGGGGCTGGATTGGATGATTGTAAAGTCGCTGTGGCAGCCGAATCTAGGATCCTTTGGGGCTTCCCAATCAAGGGTCAGTGGAAGGAGGGGCTTCCTTTGAGGGCAGGCCGGGACATGCTGGGGAGCTCTCCATGACTGAGCCTCCAGGTGGATGCTATCACCATGACCTCAGGGAGTTATGGGACACCAGGGTGTGTCTCTGCTCAGTTCACCCTTATTCTCACTGACCTCCTAATTCAATTATACAAGTTTGGGCTGGGAAGACCCGGTCTCTTACCCCAAAGAACTTGCAGTAAAATAGGGGAAAGGGAGCTCACCAGGGAGCCCATATTTCCCCATTCCTAGACTTCTCTTGTTCTGAGATTCCCTCTCTACAAGGAAGGAGGCTCTGTTGCTGAAACTGAGGTGCAGTGGAAAGAGAGTTGTGCTTGGTCAGCTCACTCCCTCCACTCTGAACTTCCGTTTGCTCATCCACAATTGGAGGGAGTTGGACTATGTGACCCCCACAATCCCTTTAAGCCCCTATCTCATGTTCAGTTAGTCTTTGCGCTCATTGAGCCTGGAGAACAGGTGACTCTTGGGTTCCAGAGAAGTACCCTTGTTACCTGGGGGCTGGATGACATTTTCTGTGTGTTCTCAGTGGGGCAGCTCTGAGAAATAGGAAGGAGGTGTGAAGTTGCAGCTTCAGGTTCGGAAAAACTTTCCTATCCACGGGAGCTGTCCAAAAGGGGAGGGTACCTGGGGAGGCATCTTGGGAGCTCCTTCCCTCAGGGACCCAACTGGGGATTTCCGCTCGATCCAACTGGGAATTTGAAGCCCATCAGCCTTTGAGTGCTGTGTGGCCAGGGCGGGCCACGGGAGCCTTGGATAGCTCATCTGTAAAGTGGGGATAATAACACTTAACAACATTAACCACATTCCACTGGGCATGGAAGGCCCCGTGTTGCTGATGGAAAGATGCTGGCTCTGAAGCCCCAGGGCTGGGACAATTCTGCCTCTGAAAGCTGGTGTGATCTTAGGCAAGTCATATTTCGTAAGCCTCCATTGCTGCCTCTAAAAATGTCAGAACAGATGGTTTCTGAGGTCCCTTTCTGCTCTAGATGGATGACCTTGAGCTACTTGCCTCATCTGTAAAATTAAGGCGTTGTACCAGACTTTTCCTGTGTCTAGTATGTCTCTGGGGTTAGCCGGAGCTTTAGGAAGCCCAAAGGAAGAAGTCCTTGACCTTCAGAGCACCCCTCCTCTCCCCACCACCTTTCCAATTGGCCTCCTCAGGAGGTGTCAGTGCATCAGCTGTAGATTAAATCAGTTTCCATAAAAGGGAAGAGAAGACCGTGGGGATGGCTAACGAGGAGAGAAATTGTTCTGATCTTCATCACCAAGCTGTACTTAATTTGTTTTGTTTTCAAATTATAACGTCCCCAGAGCCCCTTCTCAGGGAAGCTGACAGGCCCTCCATATTTCCTAAGTGCTCATCATGGCAGGAATGGGCCCCCAAACTCATCTTCAGGAAGCCTCTGTGGGAGTTGGGGGGGTGTGGGGGAGGCCTATGCGTGACTTGAGCTGGGGCTACTGGCAAATGGGAGGTCTCTGTCTCCCGTTTCTTCCAGCTCTTGTTTAGAATGTGGCTGACATGATGCTTTACACACACGATTCATTTAAACCTCCTGAAAGCCCCCAAAGTGGGTCCCCCGTGGCGAAGGCTGTTTCTGATGGCATTTATGGAAGGATTTCTTGAGGAGGACAGTCACTCCAATGCAGATCTCAACACACTTAGGTGATATCTAGTCTTTTTTTTTTTTTTTTTTTTTTTTTTTTACTACTTTATACTAGCTTTTAAATTGCTTGAGGATACTGAGAGCACATGAGAAATTATACACTTATTTTGTGTCAGAAGTAAGAATTGAACCCAAGAATTGGTCTGAGATCAGTTCTCCATCCTCCCTGTCTCTCCTATAGATATTATCAGCCCATTTTACAGGTGAGGCAGCTGTTTTCCATTTAAGGTTACTTGTGTCTGCTCTTTTATGTTTTCATAAAGGGACAGCGATGGACCTGTAACTAGTAAGCCGGACACCAGGCCCGAGTCAGGAAGCCCAAAGTTCGACCCACTACCATATGAATCTGGGCAATGTCACTTAATCCCTATTTTCTCATATGTAAGGGATATATATACTACGTATTATATTATATTTATATCATATATTATAATATCTACAATATGCTATGAAGAATATTATATGGCATATTATAATAATTATAGTAACTATTCTCAGGATTGTTGTGAGATCAATGAGATTATAATTTAAAGCACTAGCTAGACTATCTAAATGTTAAGTATTATTATTAATTATAATGTACAAGAATGGCTTTATGAGTAGACACAGAGACATGCCTATATATCTATATCTATCTATATAATTATATAGATATACGTTGTCCTTCCCCTACTCCATTTTGAGAATATAAGTTTCTTTGGATCAGGGAACGTTTCACCTTTGATTGTAGCAATTCTTACTTTTGTCATTGCATCCCAGCTCATAGATAGTACCTGGCCTACAGAAGAAACTTTCAAAATTATCGATTGATAATGAATTGATTAAGGAGACTAAGTTCAGAGGTGGCTCTTGGTTCTGTTTTTTTTTTTGTTTGTTTGTTTGTTTGTTTTGTTTTGTTTGTTTGTTTTTGTTTTTTTTAAAGCTTTTTATTTTCAAAATATATGCATAGAAAGTTTTCAACATTCAGCCTTTAAAAATGTTGTGTTCCAAATTTTATCTCTCCTTTCTCCTACTCCCTTTCTTAGACAGCAAGTAATCCAATATATGTTAAATGTACAATTCTTCTATATATATTTCAAAATTTATCATGCCACACAAGAAAAATAAGATCAAAAGAGAATTGGATTCTTAATGCCAGACGTGGATTTGAACCCAGAAGTGTTCCGGGTACCAAGCCCCACACCCTGCCCACCTCACCGGCTTGGATATAGTCACGGCTAAACATTTGATAGCTCAGAAAACGATAAGGTTTCCCTTTCGTGGCAGCGGCCAGGCAGCCATCTCCCTACAGTACTTGTCCAAATCATGTCTCCTTTGACCTGGTAGATAGACTTCATTTTAATTTCTGCATATCCCAATAAAAATGGAAGAGGCGAGATAAAACATTCTCTCCAAGCTCTGTAACAAAAGACACTGGGTAACCTTCAGCAACCTAAATCAGATATTCCGGCCGGCCGTTGCTCATGGAGAATTGTACAAGGAACCCAGCTGGAGAATTTGCAGCCCTGTTGGTGAAAGAGCTGCACCAGAATCCACAGGCCTGAAATGGGATCCCTTCCTCCCCACCCCCAGGCCTCTTCTGGACTTAAATAAGTAAATATGCAGAGCTCTCTTGTTTCAAAATATCCCTTAATAATGAGAGAAGGAAAACTACCAGTTACGCCAAGCCTGACTTACAACGAGCTCCACATATCAAGGTCATTGGAGATGCGTGAAAGGCTGTGGAAGCCCAAGGTCAGCCCTCACAGCCCTGGGCCCCAACACTCATCCAGGCTCTGACCTTGGATGCTAAAGGGGGAATCAGGGGGGAAAAGAAAAGGCCAGAAGATAAAATGAGGCTATTTTCAACCACTTGGAAAACTCCCCTCTCACTCTGAGCAATCTTGTCAGAGCTGAAGAGAAATAAGCTGATGATAGATCTGAAGTCATCCCTCCCCCCCCCCCCCCATTTATTCCTGAGTCTGCTCTCTGGGCAAAGAAGAAAAAGGTCTCATTTCTTTCCTCCTGACAGCCCTTCACATACTGAAGAGGATCACACTGTCCCCACTGAGTCCAGCCTGATCCCTGAGACCAGCCCTCCTATGGGTGCTCCCATCCAGAGTGCCCTTTGCTGGACACGGCCCCATCTCCTCCATGTCCTTCCCCAGATTTGGTAACTAGAACCGAGTGCAGCATCCCAGATGTCGTCCAACCACTCTGGAAAGCTATTGCACCCCCAGTCTAAATACTGTGCTTCACATGATGGAGCCTAAGACTGTGTCAACTGGAGGCTCCTGTGTGACACCGGCTCCGCTCGACCTTGCAGGGCACCCCCCCCCCCCGTCTTCTCCATAGCCATCTTGTGACTATGGTATTGACTCATTTCAGTCCAAATATAGGTCTTTCCATTTATTCCCATTGAAATCTGGTCTTAGATTTGGCCCAACAAGCTAGCCTAGTTGAGATATTTTTATACCCAACCATCCTCATCTAATGTGTTAGTTATCCCTCCCAGCTCCGTGCTATCTGCAAATTGTATAAGTATGACATCTATGAGAGAGAGAGAGAGAGAGAGAGAGAGAGAGAGAGAGAGAGAGAGAGAGAGAGAGAGAGAGAGAGAAGCAGAAGGAAGAAGAAGAATGAGGAAGACCAGGAGGAGAAAAGAAGAATGAGGAGGAGGAAGGAGTGGAGAAGGAGGAGGAAGGGAGGAGGAAGAGAAGGAAGGTGAAGAGGAGAAGAAGGAGAAGGAGGAGGAGGAGGAAGGGATGGAAAGAGGGAAGGAGGGAGGGAGGTGGGAAAGAGAAAAGGAACAAAGAAAAAAAAAAGAATCATCAGGCTAGGGACACACCACTGGGGTTGATCCACTGGAAACTTCCATCCAAATTGACATCTTTGGGTCTGACCATCCACGCTATTTCAAGTTTACTGAATCATAGTTATTTTCCAGGCCACTTCTCTCCATCTTGTCAGTGTGTTCTGGATGAGAGACTTGGTTAAATGTTTTGCTGAAATCCAGGCAAACTCAATTTCATCTGCATCAACAGGATTGCCTCTGATCTACCAGTCTAGTCATTCCTGGTAAAAATGGAAATGAGGTCAGTCTAGTATGTCTGGTTCTTAATAAAGCCATCCTGATTCTCTGGGATCTTTGCTTCCTTTTCTACATGTTCCCTAACCATTCCTTCACAAATCACACACCTTAATTTTTTCCCAGGAATCAGTCAAGCACTCTGGGCTACAAATGCAAGACCCAGCTTCTTACTTTTCCTCTTTGAATAGATAAGACCCTTTCCTTTGTCCAAACCAATGGTCCTTTTCATGTTTTCCGTAGTCTTTCCAAGAAAAGGGCTGGGGGCTGACCAGGACCATCTGCCATTTCCTTTGGTTCCCCATGACAGGACTCAATAGATAAAATGATAGATAGATAGATAGATAGATAGATGGATGGATAGATGGATAGATGATAGATAGATGGATAGATGGATAGATGATAGATAGATGGATAGATGGATGGATGGATGGATAGACAGATAGATGATGAATAAATGAATAGATTGACATACAGACAGACAGACAGACAGATAGATAGATAGTTGGATAGATAAATAGGTCTTCTCTTTCCATCTCCTCACAAATCCTGGCTCTCAAATCTCTATTAGTAATTTCTGTGCTAGGGAGTCTATCTATCCCTAGGTCATCCCCTTGGAAGGAGAAAAGAAACCAAACAGAAGCAAAGTAAACAGTTGAGTTGTTTTGTCTTCTCTTTTTCATCTATTGTCCCCCACCCATATTCACAAGTCACCTGGTTAATAGCAAAAAAAAATAACATATGTAAAATGTTTTACTAGAGCACTGGTTCTGAAGTCAGGAGGACCTAGGTTCAAATCCAGCTTTAGACACTTAATACTTCTTAGCTGTGTGACTCTGCATAAGTCACTTACCCCTACTTGCTTCACAAAAAAAAAAAAAAAAAAGTCAGATTTCCAAAAAAGGAGTTAGTCCTATCATTCTGGTCCACAAGGCCTTGTCTCAATGACGTGGAAGCCATACAGGTGTCTCTCTTTCTAAAGGAGCCAAGCCTTTCTGCCATGAACTCAATCCAATCCTAATTAGGTCACTCTAGTTGAGTCCTCATTTGGGATTTTGCTCCTGTGTTTGTTGTAATCACAAAGCACCGGCTGCATCTTCTTCTGTCACATTGAGGACGGGATGCTGTCAGTGATCAGCAGCTGTTCTAAAGACTGAGATTGTGGTACCATCTTTTCCCGAGTGCACTTTATCTTTGGAGTGGTTTTAATGAAAAATAGCAGTGGTGGGAACCAGCACTCTTTGTCGTGTATGTTCTAAGAAAATTGTCCTAAATGTGGAATTCTAGTCCCAGCTCCAACATGTAAATCACTATGTGATCTGAGTGTGTGGCTTAGGAAATGGGGGCTATCCCCATGTCAGGAAGACCTGGGCTCGAGGCCCGCCTTTTTTACATACTGGCTTTGTGACCCTAGAAGTCTATCTCCGAATGTCGACAATTTTCTTTGAGATTATAAGTTAATATGGAAATAAGTCTAAATAATTGACATTATACTGCTTACCAACTTGTTGGGTGGGGAGGGGCTAGAGGGAGGGAGAGAACCTGGAACACAAACATTTTAAAAACAAATGTTAAAAATTATATGTGTATATAGGTGTATATTTGGAGATTGATTAGATAGATAAATGGATAGGCAGAGATACATTAGATAGCTAGATGAAAAATGGGGGGAATTGGGGAGAGAGAGATTATATATATATATATATATGTATATGGAGGGAGAGGAAAAGAGAAAGATAGAAGGAGAGAGAGAGACAGAGACAGAGACAGAGAGAGAGAGATAGAGAGAGACAGAGAGAGAGACAGAGAGAGAGAGAGAGACAGAAAGAGAGAGAAAGAGAGAGAGAGAGAGAGAGAGAGAGAGAGAGAGAGAGAAAATATCTCTCTATAAGGTTGGGTTTGAACTCAGGTGCCTCTGAATCCAGGCCCAGCACTCGTACTCTACTGTACCATCTAGCTGTCATTCATAGATAGACAGATGGATAGACAAATAGACAGACAGACAGATAGATGGATAAGAATACAAATGAGTTGCCATGCTGCATCGATAGGAGATAATTCCATACTGGCCATTCCTTAAACCAATATAATTTTGGAGGAAAAAAAAAACAAACAAAACCAAAATAAGATGAATTATATTGTACTTCCTGCTATTCAGGATTATTATAAGAAAAGCACATTGTACATTTAAAAGTGATAAAGCTTAATATTTCTAATTATGAGCTATTTATCTTCACAACATGGAGGTGATCCTGAGTTTCTTTTTTTAAAAATTGCCTTTATATTGTCTTTAAAGCCTACAAAACATTTTATAAATATTATCTTATTTGGTTCTTTAACAACTCTGAGAGGGAGGTGCTATTATCCCCATCTTACAGATGGAGAAGCTATGGCACAGAGATGAGTGACTTTGTTAAGGTCATACATAGGTCTGTGATGCGGTTTTCCATGGAACTCCTTTCTAGGGCAGGGCTTTTGCTACTTACTACATGTATCCAGGCTCTCTGCTATGATTTCCTGGCAAACCAACAGATTATGCTTTCAAGATGGCTAAGTAGGGATGCAATTTGTGTCTTGAGGCAAAAGGAAAACAACGATAAAAACCACTTGGTCCACATGGGGCTAAACCTTAGTCATGGGTCCTATATTAATACCACATTATAACTGAGCACTGTAACTGGACATTTTGATGGCCTGGGACAAAACTTACCAAAATCAAACTATCAGAGACAGAGAAAATGGCTCAGACCTTGGCAGAAAATCCAGTGGAGGTGAGATGACCCAAATCACTAACCTGAGAGGGAGCCTGAGACTGCAATCAAGAAAGTCCTCCCTTTGGTAGTCAACATGAGGCTGCTGTTGACATTGGAGGGAGAGAAGCCAGAGGGGCTCCTCATCACAGCAAGAGAGGTTATCATCCGGGAGCATCCTTTCCAAACTTTGGAGCCTGAACTAAAATTTTCTTTGACCTATCCTGGTTATGGACCTGCTGTGACCTTGTGACTTAATATAATAAAAAGATTTGTCCTAGTTCTTCCTTGCTGATCAGGGTACAAAGCGCATGTGATACCTGAATGTCGTGTCACAGGTTCTGAGTTTGAATCTTGACTCTCACTTACTATCTATCTGATGTTGGGTCACTTAGCCTATCATTTCTGGTCTTCTGTTTCCTGATAGTCAAACGAGGGTTTGTGGATATGATGACTCCCTTTCGGCTCTATAGCTGTGATCCTCTGATCTGGACATTGGAAATCTCACGGGCTGGTAAGCAACTCTCTCTCACTTAGCATTTTTCTTGCATCCTTATCACAAATCTGCTCATGTTTTTCTCAGTGATATTTCCCATTCTCTCATAAATTGAGGTTTCCAAGTTCAGCACTCAAGAGGCTATTTTTTCATCTCTCCGATCAAGAAAAATAAACTTTCTGTTCTCTTCTTCAAGAAACGAGAACTCTTTTGTCTCTAAAAAGCATTTAGTTTAAGTTTTTCTATCGATATCTTTATTAATGTCTTTGAGTCTTGTCTTATGAGACTCAGGTTAAGGAACTGGGGTTATTCAGCCTGGAGATGAGAAGTTTTGGGGGACGTGAGAGCCATTTTCAAGTATTCAAGGGACTGTCATGGGAATGAAGAAGCAGGTTTGTTTTTCTTGGCTTCTGAGAACAGAATCCAGGAGTAATGAAGGCAAACTACAAAGAAATGGCTTTAGGCTTACTGTCCTGGAAAACTCCCTAGCAACTAGGAGGTATCCAAAAGTGGAATGGACCATCTTTAGAGACACTGAGGGGGCTTTCACTCTTGGAGGTTTTCAAGTTATATCACTTGTTCAGTTTATAATAGCTTTAATTCCTTTCATAGGGCAAGATGGACACTGAACTTCCTTCCGATGCAAATTCTGGAATCTGGATCCATGTTTGTTTTTTAAATATCATAATAATTTCACTATACATCTTCCTCACAGCAAGGCACTCCTGTAACAAAGAAGTACAGACATGCAAATCTGACCGACAGCCCAGATGTGTTCATCTGCACTCACACCTTCAGCATCCACAGTAATTTGGGCTCTGGATTTAGTATTGGGCCTTGCCCTTCTAGTAGCCATTTGGAATTGTTTACTTTTCCATTACTGCAATCTTTGTGTAACTTTTTTTCTTTCTTCTGCTTCGTTTGCATCAGGACAAACAAGTCTTTCAAGGCTTGCAGTCCTTGCAATGCTATGATATTCCATTGCTTGCAAATCAATGGATACCTATTTTGTTTTGAGCTTTTTGCTACCACAAAAGAGCTACTATTAATATTTTGGTACATAGTGGACCTTTCCTTTGGCCTTCAACCTCCATGGGCTACCTGCCTGGAAATGAAATTGCTTAGTCAAAGGGTATAAACAGTTTAGTGACTTAAATTTTTTTTTGATGAATATTGTCAGTTATATTTCTCCCCAGAAGAATCACACACACACACACACACACACACACACACACACACACACACACACACACACACACTTAAAAAGAAAGACAAATTGTCAAAAGTCTAACATTAAGTTCATTATTCCCACACTTATAAAACCCCAACCCTTCCAAGATTCACGGGAAGGCGCCTTCTCATAGCCCTTCTTTGCTCCAAGCTAACCAATGATTAGCTACATTTGGGGGAAGTTTTTGTGCTCAGCACAGTGTCTGACACGAAGCAGGCACTTACTAAAAATGTGTGCTGACTGTGACTTCCTAGAGATAATACTGAATGTCTTTTCTCTTCCTTTTTCATTTTGGTTTCCTTGGGATTTGTGGCCCTTCACAAGCCTGTTCATTTGTCAGGGGAACGACGTTAACAGACTCCTGCACTCTGTTTGAGAGCACAGAGAATCTGCCCTTTGGATTTGTTTCCCAGTAATGCTAATAACTGTCTGGGCTGTGAGTATGCACCCTTTCCCAGTGCCCACAAGTTAATTAGATTCACAACCTTGGCCCCTTCCATCTGGTGCCTTAACCACAAGGATCAGCCCAGCCCCATTTATGAGTTAGATGCAAGATCAGAGGCTGAAATCTGGTCATTTAGCCCAAGACCCTCATTTTACAGGGAAGGAAACGAGTGCAAGGCCACCCAAGCAATGTCAGAAACAGGACTCAAGTCCAGGGTTCTGAGATCCAGTGGTTTTTACATCAAGTATTTGAATGGGCAATGTCAGTGGGAGATACCCCCTAGACAGTCAGAGAAGTAGAGCATCTCAGAGCTGAATGGGGCAATCTAGTCCAATCCATTCCTGAACTGCGATCCTAACACTTGTCTCTCATCCAGCCTCGTGCTTGAAGAAATCCAGGGATGGAGACTCCTTCCCTCCCTAGCTCATTGCACTTTGCAGCCCCCTAACCCACCTCTCCAGCCCTTTTTCTCTTCCCTTTACTCTGGGCATCTTATTCCAGCCAAATCAGCTCACCAGCTGCTTCCTGAAGCAAGGATTCCATCTCCTCTCTCTGCTTATCCCCATAACTTGTCTGCCCATGGCAGGATTTCAGTCCCTGTACAACTCTCGGAATCTTCCCTTCCTCTAAGGCTCATTTTAGGGGCTGCCTCCTCTGGCCCTCCCATCCCTCACCTAGATTGCAAGCTCAGCTTAAAGTCAGAAAGATCTGAATTGAAATCTTGCCTCTGGCACTTAGCTATGTCACTTAATCTCTGTCTGTCTAACAGCCCCTTCCATACTGGGATATTACAAGGATCAAATGAGATCCAATTTGGAAAATGCTTTGAAAACTTTAAAGTTCTTTGAAATTGCCAGCTATTATTATCTAGGTATAATTGTGGCCCCCTCCCTGCCACAGAATGGAAACTCCCTGAATTCAGGCCCTGTGTTTTTTGTTTTTTGTTTTTTTTTCTCTTTGCCTTTGAATCTCCAGCACCTGACCCAATACCTTGAATTTGGAGGAATCTTGTTTACTTATTTTAGTCTGAATCATTGACTGCATTGATGTGGATCATTCCCAATATCAAAAACCCTCCCACCAATATTGATTTCCAATTTTTATATGATTTATAGGATTAGAGTTGATAGGGACTCGGAGAGGCTAAGTAATAGTTGCAACCACAGACTTGAAGCTGGAAGGGCCCTTAGGGGGCATCTAGGCCCATCCTTTCCTTTTATACTGAGGTATAGAAAGGCCAAGTCACTTGCCCAGGGTCACAGAGCTTGTAAATCGGAGGCAGGATTTGTACCCAGATCCTCCGGACTTGAGGGTGGCCTTCTATCCACTGCACTGCACTACTTCTCATTCCTAATTTTCCCATAAAAGTGATTGCCCAAAATCACTCATCAATCAAGAATCAGACCTGTGACTAAAATGTCAAGTTTGGAGCTTCTGTTCTGCATGCAGTAGGCACTTAACCAATGCCCTGGATTCCAACGCTATCATCCCCATTGCTGCCCACTACTAAGCCACTGCTGACCTTGCTGACCACCCCTGTCTCTGATGCCTTCTGTGGGGACAGGGGAAACAAAAAGCCAGGGCAACGGAGGCCATCTTGCCCTATTTCTTCTGAGTAGCCAGGATCCCATTCAAGGAGAATTAGAAACAATGAAGCCCCTTGTAGGAAGGTTCCCAAAGGGACAGAACGAACCAAGTGACAAAGAAAATGTCTCTAACGTTGATTTAGTGAAACAAAGACATTTCGTACAGAAGCATCAGAATGAAGCAGCTTTATTCTCCTGAGGAGGAAAATAGAGTTAGGACAGAATCACTCAGCTCAGGCAATCAATTCAGCTGAGGACTCCTGTCTTTTGTCCAAATGTGATGTTTTGAGTTCTGAGTCTCTTCAATTAATAAAATTATGATAAAATTATATAAATTATATATATATTTAAAACTAAAATTACAATAAAAAATAAATAAAAATTGTGAGAAGAAACTATTTTCATACAAGATATATAAGGAAATTGCACGGATAGAGAAGACCAAGACCCATCCCCGGTGGATAACTGACCAATACATATGAGCCAATGCTTTCTTTTTAAATAAATAATAATAGCTTTTTATTTTTCAAAATACATGCAGAGAGTTTTCAAAAGCTCCTCTTGCAAAACCTTGTATTTCAGATTTTTTTCTCTCTCTCCTTACCTCCCATCTCTCCTAGACAGCAAGTAATCCAATATGGGTTAAACATGTGCAAGTCTTCTAAACCTATTTCCTCTTTTATCATGTTGCACAAGAAAAATCAGATCAAAAGGGGGAAAATGAGAAAGAAAAAGAACACCAAATAAACAACAACAGTGAAGTGAAAATCCTATGCTTTGATCCATATTTAGTCTCTCTGGATGCAGGTAGCTCCCTCCATCCCAAGTCCATTGGAATTACCTTGATTCACCCCATTGTTGAAAAGATGAGGTGTTAGGATTCTTACAAGGTACTAAGTCAACAGAATTGATAGAGACCATAGTTATCTAATTTAGCATGGTTCAGTATGATTGTTCTGACCCTACAAGGAGATGTTATGGGCCAGAACTTGAAACAAGGCACTAAGTGGAATTGAGGAGACATTGATTTAATCCTACAATAAATAATGGTTTCCTAGTGATGTGATGATTGATATATACTCAGTGTACAGTTTTCTGCTTCCCTCTTAATCTTGTCTGCATTGGGTTTGTTTGTACAAAACCTTTTTAATTTAATATAACCAAAATTATCCACTTGGTATTTTATAATGTTCCCAGTTCTTTTTTGGCCATAAATTCCTTCCTTCTTCACAGATCTGAGAGTCAGACCTCACAATTCTTTTGAAAGTGTTGGTTGTCAAAATGAGTTCATGATTTAGACATAAAAGGTGATACTAGAAGCAAATTAGGAAAACAAGGGATAGTCTACCTCTAAGACCTTTTTACTAGGAATATTATCAAATGCAAAGTAACATGAATATTCTCTTTGATCCAAAGATTTACTCCAAAGAATATATCTCAAAGGCAGAAAGGCAAAAAAATCATCATTTACACAGAAACTCTTTGGGATACGAAATTGGTACCTACAAATCATAATCCATGAGTGTGATGGAATTGCCACTGTGCCATTAGAAACAATAAACATTGAGAACTCGGAGAAGCATGTGAGTACTTAGCAGAACGGATGCAGAATGAAGCCAGCAAACCCAGGAAAACAATCACATCAATTTAAATTTTATAATAGCATTTGTTTTTATTTATTTTGTTAACTAATTCCCAACCACATGTAAAAATTTTAATGTTAATTAAAATTTTTTTTCAGTTTCAAATTCTCTGCCACCCAACACCCGTCTGATATTAGTTATGTTTATGAAATTATGCAAAACATATTTCCTTATTAGCCACATGATAAAAGAAAACAGACAAAAACAAAAACAAGAAAAAGTTTAAAAGTTTAAAAAAATTATTCTTCAATTAACCCACAGAGTCAACAATTCTCTCTCAGGCGGTAAATAGCATGTTCATTATCTCATCTAGCTTTCACAAAGATCCTGTTGTTCAGTTGTTCACACACGTCAAATTCTTCATGACCCTGTAATTGATAGCATGTCAAGCCCTTCTATCTTTCTGTCCTTCACTATCTCCCAAAGCCTGTCCATGAAATATGCACATTGCTTCCATGACACTATCCATCTCATCCTCTGTCATTCCAGTTCCTTCAATCTTGTCCAGCATCAGGGTCTTTTCCAATGAGTCCTATCTTCTCATCTTTAGCTTCAATACTTGACCTTTCAGTGAATAGTCAGTGTGAAGGGTTGAAACTCTGGACAATGAGCACTTGAGGCTAATTACTGATTGGACAATACTCTATAAGAATCTGCTTGGAAAATGGCCCTTCCCACTATCCTGTGCTGGCTCAATCGTTTGGTGTATACAGAGAATTGTGGGAGGGACTAGGAGGTGCAGGGGGACTAGCCAGGGTCATTTCTGGAGAGAGAAGAGGCGGCGAGGTCGCAGAGATCCTACATGTCCGCTCTCTTCGCTGAAGACCTAGAATAAAGACTTTTGCTTTATCCTGACTCCGGCTGATTCTACGGCATCCAGGGTGCTAGCACAAGTCAGAATTAATTTCTTTAAGCATTGACTGGTTTGATTTCCTTGTTGTCCAAAGCATCTCAAAAGATTTCTCCAGCAAAATTTTAGTCTCAATTCTGTAGCATTCAGTTTTTCTCACAGTCCAACTCTCACAGTCATACATTGCCACTGGAGGAACCATAGTTTCAACGATCTCTGTCATCTCCGCTTTTTAGTCTGCTGTCCAAATTTGTCACAGTTTTCTTTCCAAGGAGCAAGCATCTTTTATTTCATGGCTACAGTTACCATCTTCAGTGATCTTTGATTCCAAGAATACAAAATCTGACCAAGCTTCCATTTCTTCTTCGATTTGCCAGGAAATGATCCGACCAGTTGCCAAGAACTTATTTTTTCACATTAAGCTTCAAACAAGCCTTTATACTCTCCTCTCTCACCCTCATCAAGAGGCTTTTTTTTTTTTTTTTTTTTTTTACTTTTCTGCCATCAGAGTGATATTATCAGATTGTTGATGTTTCTCCTGGTAACCTTAGTTCTAACTTTTGATTCATCCAGCCTGGCATTTCACATTATGAATTCTACATATGAGTTAAAACAATAAGGTGACAGTATAGAACCTTGTCATGCTCCTTTTTCAATATTAGACCAATCAGCGGTTCCATTTTCAATGGTAACTATTGTTTCTTGACCCATATACAAGTTCCTCAGGAGACAAGATGATCTGATACTCCCAACTCTTTGAGGACTTGACACATTTTGTTGTGATCCACTGAGTCAAGGGCTTTAGTGTAATCAATGATGCAAGAGTTGATTTTTTTCTTTCTTTCTTGGAACTCTCTTGCTTTCTTCCAATCCAGCAATTTGGTGACAATTTGATCTCTACTTCCTCTGCCTCTTTGAAAACCAACTTGCTGTGCTGGGTGATTCTCAATATATTGCTGAAGGCTAGCTTGCATAATAAGCACAACCTTGCAGGTATGGGAAATGAGTGCAACTATCCAGTAATTTGGACATTCCTTGCTATTGTCCTTCTTTAAGATTGGGATGCAAACATCTTTTCCAATCCAGTAGTCAGTAATGCGTTTTCTAAATTTGCTGGCATATTGAGTGCAGTACTTTAACAGCATCTCTTAGGATTTTAAATAGCTCAGATGGTATTCTATCCACTAACCATATAGTTAGCACTTGACTTCCTTCCTCAGAATATCTGATTCTAGGTTAGTAACCACTCTAGCATGGTGATTAGTGATGTTAAGATTGTTCTTGTATAGTTCTTTTGTATGTTCTTGCCACCGCTTCTTAACCTCTTCTGCTTCTGTTAAATCTCTATTATTTTTGTCTTTTATCATGCTCACTTTTTTTTTTTGCACAAAATTTTCCCTTAATATCAAATTTTTAGAAGAGAGATCTTCTTTCCCATTTTATTGTTTTCTTCTTTTTTTGTGTGTTGCTCATTTTTAAAAAAATCTTCTCTCTCCTTACCATTTTTTCAAATTTTGCATTCAGTTGCCTTTCCTTTTTTCCCTTTCTTTTCGTTTTCATTTTTTCTCAGCTATTCATAAACCTCATCAAAGAGCCATTTTGTTTTCTTGCTTTTCTTTTGAATTTATTTTGCTGCTCCCTCATGTACAATTTTGTGAACCTCTGTTCATAACTGTTCAGATGCTTTATGTAACATATCTGATTTCTTAAATCTATTTATCACTCCCGCTTTATATTTATAAGACATATTACTTAGGTCCTACCTGTATAGTCTGATAGTTTCCCCTACTTTCATCAACTTAAGTCTGAATTTTGTAATAAGAAGCTCATGATCTGAGCCATCCTGAGTTTCAGTAATTAATTATATAGCTCCTTAACATTGACTGCAAAGGATATAACCAAGATGATTTCTGCATTGACCATTTGGTGATAGCCATGTGTGAAGTCACCTTTTAGGTTATTGAAAAAGAATTTTGTTATGACTGTAAGTTATCCTGACAGAACTCTAATAATCTCTATTCTGCTTCATTTGTATTCCAAAGCCAACCTTGCCTGTTACTCCAATTATCTCTTGTTTTCCTAATTTAGCATTCCAACCCTGTGATGATGTCATGCCTTTTATTTATTTATTTTTGCTGTTATTTCTAGAAGATATTATAGGTCTTCATAGAAATAATCAACTTTGGCTCATCTTTTGATCTTGAACTTTTGGCATCGATGCTTGAAGCATAAACTTTTTTTTTTTGATGATGCTGAAGTTTGCCTTGCATTCTAACATATCCTTCTATCATTTTTTTTTTTTTTTTTTGGCTGAGGCAATTGGGTTAAGTGACTTGCCCAGGGTCACACAGCCAGGGAAGTGTTAAGTGTCTGAGGTCAGATCCCCATTCATTTAAGTTTAGGATAGCCAAAATGGTTCTATTTAATCTTCCATCTCCTGTTCAATGACATCCAGTATACCTTGATTCATAGATCTTAAATTCCAGGCCCCATGCTATACTGAGCTTTACAACATCAAACTTTCCTTTTGTCACTAGACGCGTCCATATCTGAGCTTCCTTTTGGCTTTGCTCCAGCCGCTTTATAACTACTGGAGCTACTTATAGTTGTCTTCTGCTCTTCGCCAGTAGCATGTTGGACACCTCCTAACCTGACGGGCTCATCTTCCAGTGTCATATCTTTTATCATTTTAATATTGTCCATGAGGTTTTCTTGGCAAAGATACTGGAGTCATTTGCCATTTCTTTCTCCAGTGGATAACATTTCATCTGAACTCTCCACTATGACCCATCTGTCTTGGGTAATCCTGCATAGCATACCCCAATGTTTCATTCAGTAGTGATCCCAGAGAATGACCTAGTTAGTTGATGCAGACCAGGAGTCACAGAAGATTAAGTGACTTAATCAAGGTCATACGGCAAGTAAAAGTGATTTAAACTCAAGATTTGAATTCAGGTCTTGCTGACTCAAATTCCAGTGCCTTATCCCCTATGCTACTAGGCTGACATATAAAAATAGAAAACCAAAAGGTGTGTGATTATAATGACCAAGTTTGGTTGCAGAAATAATTTGAGAAAATGCAGCTCTCAGGCTGATTTCAGAAAAGCCTGGAAAGACTTACATGTACTAAATGCTAAATGAAGTGAGTAGATACAAGTAAATACAAGAGAATATTGTACACAAGATTGTGATGATCAACTGTGATCATCAATTATTTTCAATAACGAGGTGATTCAAGGCAATTCCTACAGACTTATGATGGAAAAAGCCATCTGAAGCTAGAGAGAAAACTATGGAGACTGAATGTGGATCAAAGCATAGGATTTTTACCTTTTGTTGTTGTCTGCTTGTTTCTTTTGTTTTTCCCCCTGATTTTTTTGTGTAGCATGATAAATATGGAAATATGTTTAGAAGAACTACACATAATTAACCTGTATTTGGATTGCTTACTGTCTAGGGGAGGGGTGGAGAGGGAAGAAAGGGAGAAAAATTTACAAAGGCAAATGTTGAAAACTATCTTTGCATGTATCTGGAAAAATAAAAAGCTATTTAAAATTAAAAAAAAAAGAAAAAAGAAAAAAAGAAAATGCAGCTCCCTTCCTTCTCTCAAGGTAGGGCTTATGAGTACAGAACATCCCACATTTTATCAGAATCAATTGGCTGTTTCTGTTTTATGGTCTTTTTTTCCCCTTTCTCTTTTTCATCCTTGGTGGCATAAGAGATGAGAGGGGGACAGATATATTTTGAAATAAAGGTAACATAGAAATACAAGTTAACAATTTAAAAAACCAAGAAAAATAAATTCCACATTATTGAAAAAGAAGACAATATTCTATTCCTTTTTTTCTGGTTTTTCATATAGCATATTTTCTCTTTTTTTTAAATTATTAAATATTTTTCCCCAGTTACATTTAAAATAGTTTGGTTTTTTAAACATTTGTTCTCAGGACTTTTGAGTTCCAGATACTATCCCTTATTCTCACCTCCAATTAAGAAATCACATGTAAAGTTATCCAAAACATTTTCATAAAGGTCATGTTGTGAAAGAAAACATAGATCTTCCACCCTAATGAAAAAAAAAAACTCATAAAAAAGAGAAAGACAGAGACAGAGACACAGAAAGAAACAGAGACAGAGACAGAGAGAGACACAGAGAGAGGTTGGGAAGAAGGGAAGGAAGAAAGAAGGGAAGGAGGAAGGGAAAAAAGTTTCATTCTGTATTAAGACCCAATTAGTTCCTTCTAAGGGTATGGATAGGATTTTTCATCATAAATCCTTCAGAGTAGTCATCAATCACTGCACTGCTGAGAACAGTAGTCATTTACAGCTGATCATCCCAGAACATTGTTATTACTTTATATATAGTATATCTCACTTTGCATAAGTTCATAAAGTTCTTTCCAGGTTTTTTTTCTGAAAGAATCCTGTGCATCATTTCCCAAAGAACAGCAATATTCCATCACAAACACATACCACAATATATTCAGCCATTCTCCAATTGATGGGCATTTTCTCAATTTCTAGTTTTTTGACCTGAGAAGAGAGCAGTTTAAATATTTTTTGCCCATATAGATCACTTTCCTTTTACTTTTTTTTATTATAGCTTTTTATTTACAAGACACATGCATGGGTAATTTTTCAGCATTGACAATTGCAAAACCTTTTGTTCCAATTTTCCCCTCCTTTCCCCCCACTCCCTTCCCCAGATGGCAGGTAGAACAATACATATTAAATATGTTAAAGTATATGTTAAATACAATATATGTATACATGGCCAAACAGTTGTTTTGTTGCACAAGAAGAATTGGACTTTGAAATAATGTAAAATTAACCTGTGAAGGAAATAAAAAATGCAGGCGGACAAAAACAGAGGGATTGGGAATTCTATGCAGTGGTTCATAGTTGTCTCCCAGAGTTCTTGCACTGGGTGTAGCTGGTTCAGTTCCTCACTGCTCTATTGGAACTGATTTGGTTCATCTCGTTGGAGAGGGCCACGTCCATCAGAATTGATCATCATATAGTATTGTTATTGAAGTATATAATGATCTCTTGGTCCTGCTCATTTCATTCAACATCTGTTCCTATAAGTCTCTCCAGGCCTCTCTGAAATCATCCTGCTGGTCATTTCTTACAGAACAATAATATTCCATAACATTCATATACCCCAATTTATTCAGCCATTCCCCCACTGATGGGCATCCACAGAGTTTCCAGTTTCTGGCCACTACAAAGAGGGCTGCCACAGACATTCTTACACATACAGATCCCTTTCCCTTCTTTAAAAATCTCTTTGGGATATAAGCCCAGTAGAAGCACTGCTGAATCAAAGGGTATGCACAGCTTGATAACTTTTTGGGCATAATTCCAGATTGCTCTCCAGAATGGCCGGATTCTTTCACAACTCCACCAACAATGTATTAGTGTCCCAGTTTTCCCACATCCCCTCCAACATTCAGCATTATGTAATCCTGTCATCCTACTCAATCTGAGAGGGATCACTTTCCTTTTAAAAAAATCTCTTTTGGTATTCATGCCTAGTAGTGGTGTTATTAGGTCAAAGGACATGCATGAATTTATAATTTTGGACATAGACCATATCTTTTGATCATTTATCAATTGGGCCATGGCTCTTATTTTTATAAACTTGATACAATTCTGTGTTTGAAAAATGAGGCTTTATCAGAGAAATTTGCTTGAAAATTCTTTTTACAATTACTACTGCTATTTCCTCCCATTTATTCTCTCTCCTTTCACTCTGTCCCTCCTCAAAAGTATTTTACTACTGACCACTTCCTCCCCCAATATGCCCTCTCTTTTATCACACTCCCCCTTCCCATATTCTCATTCCCCTCCTATTCCTGCAGAGTAAGATAGATTTCTATACCCATATTGAGTAGATATGTTATTTACTCTTTGAGCCAATTCTAATGAGTAAGTTTCACTGACTCCCCTTGTCTTCTCCCTCTTACCCTTAACTGTAACAGCTTTTATCTGCCACTTTTTTTTGTCTTCTTTCTATTTATTTATTTATTTATTTATTTAATTTTTATAATTATAACATTTTCTTTGACAGTACATATGCATAGGTAAAATTTTTTTTAACAACATTATTCCTTGTACTCCCTTCTGTTCCAAATTTTTCCCCTCCTTCCCTCCATCCCCTCCCCTAGGTGGCAGGCATTCCCATACATATTAAATATCTTATAGTATATCCTAGGTACAATATATATGTGCAGAACCGAATTTTGTTGTTGTTGTTGCAAAGGAAGGATTGTATTCGGAGGGTAAAAATAATCTGGGAAGAAAAACAAAACAAAACAAACAAACAAACAAAAAACAATGCAAACAGTTTACATTCATATCCCAGTGTTCCTTCTCTGGGTGTAGCTGAATCTGTCCATCATTGATCAATTGGAACTGGATTAGCTCTTCTCTATGTTGAAGATATCCACTTCCATCAGAATACATCCTCGTACAGTATCCTTGCTGAAATGTATAATAATCTCCTGGTTCTGCTCATTTCACTCAGCATCAGTTGATATAAGTCTCTCCAAGCCTCTCTGTATTCCTCCTGTTGGTCATTTCTTACAGAACATATCTGCCACTTTTTTTAATGGCAGACAATTTATATCATTCCACTTCTTCTTTTCCCTTTCTCCCAATATAATTAATTTAATCACTTTAAAAATATATTATCCCTTAATATTCAAGTTACACCTATGTCCTCTATCTATATATCATCACACATACTAAAAAATCCTCTACTTCATTGAATTACCACCTTTTCCTCTAAAGGATTATACTCAGTTTTACTGGACAGGTGTTTCTTGGTTATAATCCTAGTTCCATTGCTCTCTGGAATATTATATTCCAAGTCCTCTGGTCCTTTAATGTAGAAGCTGCTAAATGTTGTGTTCTCCTGTGGCTCTACTATACTTGAATTATTATGAAGTATAGTAGAGCCACAGTCAGGAGAACACAAGATTTAGCTGCTTCTACATTAATAAAAATTTTAAAATTATCTCTCCTAGATCTATTTTCCAGATCAGTTGTTTTTCCAAAAAGATATTTCAGTTTTCCCCTATTTTTTTGCTTTATTGTATTTTGATTTCTCATAAAGTCATTAGTTTCCATTTACTCAATTCTAATCATTAATGAATTATTTTCCTCAGTTAGCTTTTGTATGCCCTTTCCCATTGGGCTAATTTTGCATTTTAAGGCATTCTTCTCTTTTTGTATTTCCTTTTGTACCACTATCAACTTTTTTCCTAATTTTTCCTCTTACTTGATTTTCAAAATCCTCTTTGAGGCCTTCTATAGCCTGAGACCAATTCTTATTTTTCATGAAGCCTTTAGATAATAGGAGCTTTGATTTTGTTATCTCCTTCTGAATGTGTTTTGCTCTTCCTTGTCACCATAGTAACTTTCTATGGTCAGGAACTTTTTTGGTTTTCTGCTCACATTCCTAGCCTATCACTTAGCTTTTAATTCTTTGTTAAAGCAGGGCTCTGTTTCCGGGCTGGAGAGTGCACTATCCCAGCCAGTTTTCAGAGCTCCTTCTAGGTATCTGACCACAAACTTTCTTTTCTGCCCTGAATTGTTAGGTGTGTCCTTGCCCCACTGTAGCCATAAGAACTAGGGTGCTAAGGCAACAGAGTCCTGCTTAGCTGGTGTTGGGGGCTGGGGCCAGGGCTGGGGCTGAGCTGGGGTGGCCTGCAGTGGGAAGACACACTTGACTCCCACCTTGTTACCACAGACCTTTTCTGCTGACCTTCCAATGCTCTTTGGTGACTCCGGGTTGAGAGATCTGGAAGCCACAGTATTGCCACCGATTTAGAGGTCCCGCTTTGCTGAAGCTGGGGCCAGGGCTGTGCACTGGGATTTCCCACCCCGGTTCCACAGACCTTTTCTTTTGACTTCAAAGCTGTCTTCAGCTGGGAAATATTCTGCTCCATCTTTCTGGGTGTTCTGATGCTCTAAAACTTGTTTAGAGTCATTATTTAAAGAAATCTGTAGCAGTGTTGGGTGAGTTCCTGCCTTTACTCTGCCATTTTGGCTTCCTCTTTAACATCCTATTCTTATAAGCCAAAGTCTAGATCTCACTGTAAAGAACACACAAGAATCTCCAGAAATAATTTTTTTTCTATTAAAAGAAACAACCACCATTGTTCCCAATTACTGACATTTCAGACTCAGGCAGTGCCAAGGAAGGTGGTAAGGTGTTTTTATCCTCATTTTCCAAATAAGGGTACAGGCTCTGCAAGGTCCAGGAGTCACACAGAGAAATCATCAGGGGTGAGATTTGAACTCAGGTCTCTCCTGAGTCTGGTTCTGTTATTCTTTTTTACATCATGCAGATACCAACCAAATTTATAGAGCTGGATATGTCTACACATCTGGCACAAAGTACTTTACATACATAGTATTTCACTTGGGCTCCTTAACAGAATTAGGAAGCGGACATTACTCTCCCCATTTAGCAGAAGAGGCTATGGAGGTTCCAAGAGCTCAATTGGCTTGCCCAGGACTATAATTAGGAAACATCAGAGTTAGACTTTTGACCAATTTTTCCGTTTCCAATCTGAAAGTTTCTTTCAATGTTGGCAAATCAGAAATCCACGAGAAAATGATAAAAACCAGCATGCCCTTAAGGAGGGCTCAGAAAATCATAACTTTAAAAATCACATCCAATACTATAACATATTTAATATGTATGGGAATGCCTGCCATCTAGGGGAGGGGGTGGAGGGAAGGAGGGGAAAATTCAGAACAGAAGGGAGTACAAGGGATAATGTTGTAAAAAATTACCTATGCATATGTACTGTCAATAAAAAGTTATAATTATAAAATTAGTTTTAAAAATTAAAAAAAAAGAGGATTAGAAATAGTTTGAAAGATGACACTTTAAAAAGCTATGGATTTCCAAGAGCTGAAGAAAGAGAAAATTCCAGACACTGGCAGACAATAGGATTATTATTTTATGATATACTATGAATAAAAGTATATGTCTGCTGGACCTACAAAAAAAAATTACATCCAAAGGATCATAGAATCACAGCGAGGAGAGACCTTAGAAGTCATTTAGTCCAACACTTTTATTTTGCACGTTACCCACCTTCCACCCAAGCCTGGGACATTCCGCAGCTTGAAGTATGTATGAAGAAAGATACAGCGAGGCGGCTGACTCCATTGTGTATCTATGTGTGTGGAGCCCAGAGCTACTTATCGGAGACAAATAGGCAGAGGACCCTCGGGAGATGGAGGAGAGAAAATTGGAGATAGCAAACATGGATGGGAAGTCAGCTCTTCCTGTCTCTGCTCTTGTTTGAAAATTTAAAGACTATTAAAATGGGTATGAGTGGTTTGACCTGAGATCTCATCTCATTTCCTGTAAAGTTATCTTTATGAGGACACTATTTTCTCAGGCCATCCTTCTGTATATTTTTTAATATAATCCTCTCTAGTACAAAAATCCAGCAATATTCAAATGCCTCTAGGATTTTGCCAAGGTGGATATTCCCTTGGATGAGGCAGATTGCAGCCCCCACACCACTGGACCACCTCTCATAAGTTCATCCTCAGGATCTTTCAGATTGATTGGGATATTTTCTCTAAATCAGAGGTTTTTAACCTGAGGTCTATGAATTATTTTTATTTTGATAACTTTACTTCAATATAGTTGTTTTCCTTTGTAATTCTATGTATTTTATTGTTTGAATTTACAACATGTCTCTGAGAAGGCACTTACAGGTTTTACCAGGCAGCCATAGGGATCCATGACCTCAAGAGGATAAGAACTCATAATCTAGGCTTTTGGAAAGCACAGAGTGTCCATGTCAACTCATTCTCACAATTCCCTTTCTTTTTTTTCCTGATCCTACCTTTCTCTGAAGACATCTGTTCTGCATCTTCTGCCATGTTAGCCACAGTCTGCTCACACCCCACCCCCCTCGGACCCGTCCATTTATCTGTGGGTGATCTCTAACTTCAAGCTTGGAGGAAGAGGAGATGTTATGTTCCTACTACATACAACACCCAGAGTCTATTGTTGTTTGTTTAAAGATGTGCATCTGTTTCAAGGAGGAATTGGGAATCATTCAAAGAAATGCGCAATTAAACTTTTAAAAAAATATTTCTATTCATTTTAAGACTTGGGCTAACTCCAGAAAGGTAAGAGGATGTATGTTACTTACAAAACCTCCAGAAAATGTTACCCTCTGATAATTCAGAATTATTTTTTGGGGAAAAAGTAAACACTCACAGAGAACATTTTGGCATTTTGACAAGCTATCTGTGAGGGAAAGCATAGAGTCCCCTGGAGATTTTTCAAATAATAACCTCCCTTTGCTCAAGCTCAAGTTTCTTTTTTCTTTTTTAATGATGCTTAGTTCATTATCAGGATATATTTTCAGCTCTTCTAACTTTCCTTTCCATGCCACCTTTGATGAAAAATTAAACAGTGAATAAACAGATTTCCTGCCTCACTTCTGATGAACAGGGAGGAAACCAAAGCCAACAGCTTGCACTGAATTAGAATCTGGCAAACATTCTCTATTTTCATTTTCAAAGAGAAAGCGGGGTTCATAGGTACTTTTGGTGGGGACAAGAAACCAGAAAGAATTTTTATCTATATATTCCAGAACAGGGGAAACATGAGTGCCTGAAGAAGACAAGACCTATTCTGCAATGAGATCGACCTAGCCTTCCTTTGAAAAGTATTGAGTTTCTGGAAGATGAATGGATGTCCATCAGTTGGAGAATGGTTGGGTAAATTATGGTATATGAAGGTTATGGAATATTATTTCTCTGTAAGAAATGACCAGCAGGAGGAATACAGAGAGGCCTGGAGAGACTTACATCAACTGATGCTGAGTGAAACAAGCAGAACTAGGAGATCATTATACACTTCAACAATGATACAGTATGAGGATGTATTCTGATGGAAGTGGAAATCTTCAACATAGAGAAGAGCTAATCCAATTCCAATTGATCAATGATGGACAGAATCAGCTACATCCAGAGAAGGAACACTGGGAAATGAGTGTAAACTGTGAGCATTTTTTTGTTTGTTTGTTTTGTTTTTCTTCCCAGATTATTTTTACCTTCCGAATGCAATTCTTCCTTTGCAACAACAATAACAACAAAATTCGATTCTGCACATATATATTGTACCTAGGATATACTGTAAGATATTTAATATGTATGGGAATGCCTGCCATCCAGGGGAGGGGATGGAGGGAAGGAGGGGAAAATTCGGAACAGAAGGGAGTACAAGGGATAATGTTGTAAAAAAAAAATTACCTATGCATATGTACTGTCAAAAAAATATTATAATTATAAAAATAAATAAATAAAAAGAAAAGTACTGAGTTTCTAATGCCTTAATGGGAATTAGTTCATAGATCCTTTCCCATGAAGGACATATGGGCATAAACTGAGGCATTTAAATCAAGAGTTTTTAACCTTTTCAATATCATGGATCCCTTAGCTGGTGAAGCCTATGGATTAGAACAGTGTTCTTCTTTAAAAAATCAATTGTATTTATTCACAGTTCCTAATTCTCTCACTCCCTCCTCCATCTAGTGAGAAGGCAAGAAAAACAAAAGCCATAACAAAATTATGCAAAAAAATTCCCCCATAAGCCATGTCCAAAACTAATAAAGCAAAGAAAAAATGCTTTGGTTTGTACTCTGTGTCCCCAGTTTTTTATCTGGCAGTGGAGAGCATGTTTCATCATGAGTAGTTTGAATTGTGGTGTGTCATTGTATTGATCAGAATTACTAAATCTTTCAAAATTCACTATCTGTACTATATGTCGTTATTATATAAATTGTTTAGAACAATAAAGTAATACAGAAGTGGACAAAGAAAACCAAGTACAAAAAAAAAAAAGAAAAGAAAACCAAGTACAGCAAAATACAACAATCAAAATATATTTTAAAAACAAAAAGAAATCTATGGGCCTGAGATTAAAAATTCCTGCCTTAGACACTTTCGAACCTGGCAGAGGAGAAGAGAGATAAAGCTAGTTGTTGAAAGATAAACAGACACACATACACACAGAGACAAAGACAGAGAGAGAGAAAGAGAGAGACAGAGAGAGAAAAAAAGAGAGAGAGAGACAGGGAGAGACAGAGAAGGAGAGAGAGAGAGAGAGAGACAGAGAGAGAGAGAGAGAGAGAGAGACAGAGACACAGAGACAGAGACAGAGACACAGAGACAGAGACAGAGAGACAGAGAGAAAGAGAGACAGAGAGAGAGAGAGACAGAGAGAGAGACAGAGAGAGGGAGAGAGAGAGAGACAGAGAGAGAGAGAGAGAGAGAGAGAGAGAGAGAGACAGAGAGACAGAGACAGAGACAGAGAGACAGAGAGAAAGAGAGACAGAGAGAGAGAGAGACAGAGAGAGAGACAGAGAGAGGGAGAGAGAGAGAGACAGAGAGAGAGAGAGAGAGACAGAGAAGGAGAGAGAGAGAGAGAGAGAGAGAGAGAGAGAGAGAGAGAGAGAGA
>NC_133621.1:13148664-13273664 GCF_048593235.1 Sminthopsis crassicaudata | reverse complement strand
AGCCTGACGCAGACCAATGACTTTTCCTCCGGGACCTTGTTTCCTCATCTGTGAATGAGAGAACTGAGCAAGATGACCCTGAAGTTTGTTCCAGCTCTTAGTCTGTGACAATTATTTACTCAATCAAGTTATCTCCTTCCACCAAAGGCAAATGATAGGAGACAATTAATGAATCCGTCAGACTAAACGAAGAACTATTTTCTAGTTTATGCTAAGGAAACTCTAAATTCTCAAGCTGGAGACCCAGAGTCATTCCAGAAGTGGAGCCAGGGTGGCTTCCTGGCAGACACTCGAGGAGAAGCCTTTGCTTGCTCAGGGCTGGGAGAGGAGAGGCCTTCCGTCCACCTTGGCCTAATCGCCCACCTCCCTTTGGCTGGATCCTGTGAACCCTGCCTCTTCCCATCGGCGTCCTAATCCCATCCCGGATCTGCTGCTGGCAGTACTTGTGTGGGACAGTCTATACCCAGACAGCTCCACTGTTCCCAGGAGAAATTCAACAGGAAAACTAGCTCATGAAGAACACTGGGAAATGAGTGTGGACCATCACGGAGCATTTGCACTCTTTCTGTTATTGTCCGCTTACATTTTTGTTTTTCTTCCCAGGTTATTTCAATCTTCTTTCTAGATCCGGTTTTTCTAGTGCAACAAGACAACTGTATAAATATCTACACGTATATTATTTTTAACATATACTTTAACATATTTAACATGTCTTGGACTACCTGCCATCTAGGAAGGAGAGGAAAATAACAGGTTTTACAAGGACCAGGTTGAAAATTACCCATGCATATGCTTTATAAATAAAAAGCTATATTTAAAAAATAAAAAAGAAATTATCAAAGCATTAGTGCTAAAAGATATCCTAGAAAAAAAAAACTCGCTCCTGTCTAAGGAAGGCCGGGCTCAGCCTTGATCCTGGACAGAATCTGGGACATTAGGGAACAAGTGCAGAGGCTGGTTGAGACAGTGTAAGGAAGAGCTTCCTCCCAGGGAGAGCTGAGGTCCCCTGAGGTCTTGGGGAACATGAGCGCTGGCTTGCTTGCCATGCTGCAGGGGACTCTTGCTCAGCTAAGAGCCGGAGTTTATGGCCACGGGGACCTTCCAGTTCTGAGATCTGTGCAATCTTTCCAGAGGTTTCCTTGTCTCCCCTCACTCATTTCTGCGAACACCAGCACAGAGCCGAGGCTTCCGGGCCCTTCTCCATGCTGTTGCTTTCCTCTGGGGACTTTCTGCTTTGTCAATGTTTTCCTTTCACAGGCGGGGCCCCGGATGTAGCACAAATGTCCGGATGCAACATCGTTCAGGCCGAGCACAGCAGGACAAGCGCTTCCTGGGCCCACGCGGGAGTGGGCGGTCACATCAGGCCTTGGTTCTCAGTCCTCTGCAGCTGCATCTCCCTGCTGGCTCAGAGGAAACGCTCAGATGTTTTTCACCGAGAATGCGTCTCCTTCTCATGCTTATGCCATTGATTTTTTTTTTTTTTTTTTAGCCGATTGCAGAGCTTTACATTTATCCCCATTTAATTTCATCTTCTGGGTCTGGTTCAGAGTTACAAGCTGCTGAGATTGCTCTGAGTCTCTCTGTGGTGCCTCGGGATTAGCTTTTCCGAGCCGCTGCGTGGTCCCTCTTGGTTGGACGAGCATCCTTAAGGTCGCCGAAAGAACCTCGACTATGACGGAGGCTTTTGGCCTCCCATTAAAGACTTCCTCCTGGGCCGGGAGTCAATAGTCAGACATCTCTCTGGGTCCGACAGCCTGATATGATCGATGCCGAGTAAGCTCAGTCGCTTCCTCTCCAGGCTCCCTCTGTCTCCTGGACGGGTATCTCCGTGGGACTTTGGAAGCTTCCTCCCCCTGGAAGGTCACTCCGTAGCCCAGCTGTTTCCCCAAGAACGTCCACTCTGAGAAAAGCGTTCCCTCACTCCCAACCCTTCTCCCTCCACTTTTTAGCTTTGTTTCATGTTCCGCCTTTACCCATTAGAATGTAGAGTCCATGAGGATAGGGACTATGGCTTTTGTGGTTTGTTTGTATTTGTGTTCCTTGGCATAGGGCCTGGTATGTAGTAAGTGCTTAATAAATGCATGTTCATGGATCGACTGTTACTATTACACCATTTTCCCTAAACAATGATCATAGGACCATCAGTTTGGACATAGCAGGATCCTAAAAGGTCATAAAGGTGAAACCCTCAATTTTACAAATGGGAAATTGCCAGAGCCACACACACACACACACACACACACACACACACACACACACACACACACAGAGCAAGTGCCTGAGGGGAGATTTGAATTTGTCTTTCTTCTTCTCCTTCCTCTCCTTTTTCCTTTCCTTCTTCCTGTCCTTCCTCCTCCTCCTCCTCCTCCTCCTCCTCCTCCTCCTCCTCCTCCTCCTCCTCCTCCTCCTCCTCCTCCTCCTCCTCCTCCTCCTCCTCCTCCTCCTCCTCCTCCTCTTCTTCTTCTTCTTCTTCTTCTTCTTCTTCTTCTTCTTCTTCTTCTTCTTCTTCTTCTTCTTCTTCTTCTTCTTCTGCTTCTTCTTCTGCTTCTTCTGCTTCTTCTGCTTCTTCTGCTTCTGCTGCTTCTCCTTCCTCTTCCTCTGCTTCTGCTTCATTTGCTATTTCCACTTCTTTTATATGGGAGGACCAGGGATATGACTAGTCTTTTACTGGAGGGAAGCCTCAAATAAACCCATCCAGGGGCTCAGCTGGCAGGGTAGCAGTTCCCAGTTGGGAAAATGGTGTGTCTTGCCTTCATGAAGCCAGAACCAGACACCTGCAACCTTGTCCTCTTCCCAGATGCAGTCCTTGTCTTGTCAGTGATGGAAAGGACCAGGTTGGTTCCTCTGTGGAGCTGACTTTGGGGTGCACATTGAAGGGATCCAAATCATTCCTTGCAGCCCTCATAATCCCTGTATGCAAGCCAGTAACCTGCTTGTCATCAGGAGGGATGCAGAGGTCCTCAAGGCCCACGTCGCCCTTACTGCTAATAGCCTTCTGCTCACTCTTCCCACATGTCTCTCAGCAGAAGGCCTTTCTGGTTCTTGCATCAAACATGCTGTGAAAAAATCATTTTGGCTGGGTTGGTTTTTTTTTCAGCAAACAGTGAAAACTTTCACAAATTCCAGATAATTACCTCCCCCCGCCCCAGGCTCCTGCTTCCTGTTGAGATGATCACCCGCCTTTCAACCACTCCGTTTTAGAGCCTCTTAGTTCTTTCCATCCCTTTCTTCCTCCTCTCCTGCCTCTCCTGCCACTGGCCATCTCTCTTTCTGTCTGTCTGTCTCTGTCCCTGTTTGTCTGTCTCTGTCTCTGTCTCTCTGATTCTCTCATATAAAAGAGCCTTCTATCAAATCTCTTTGCTTCCATTCTCCCCTTCCCCAGGTCTTCCTACATCCCGTTGTCAAAAGTCTTCCCAAGAAGCAGATTTGACCGTGCTATAAAGCACGGGGCCTATAAAGCAAAACCATTTCCATCCAGCATTTAAGCTCTTCTGAAATCTACCTTTTCAATCTGATCCAATCAATTGACAAGCACTTAGGAAGCACCTACTGCTTTCTATACTTTCCTCCTATTCCCTATGTTCCTACCAAGAATGATCATGAGCTAATCATTCTACCTGGTTCTCTGTCCCTGATTTCTGGAGATAACATCTGAGGCCCCCTCCCTTCAGTGTGCGTGGGCCCCCCATAAAAGATGTGGATCCCATCGGTCCACATCTACTCTCAATAACAGCACAACAAAGGTCCCTCTGCTCTTGCGTTTCTTTTGCCTCCCCAGGTGGGAGGAAGACTAGCAAGTTTGAAGCAAATGCATTTATTGTAATAGTATACTAAAAAGTTACAAAGAAACTCTCTTCCATAGACATGGTACGGCACCAGTCCTGGAGTCAGGAGGACCTGCTGCTTGCAGACACTTAACACTCCCTAGCTGTGTGACCCTGGACAAGTCACTTCACCCCAGTTGCCTCCGTTAAGAAAAAGAATCACAAGACATGGTACGTGCTCTCTCCCAGATGCAAACATCTTTCAACATTTAGAGTAGAAGAAGCTGTGTGGAAAGGGCGTGTGGGGAGGGGGCACACAGCCCGGGGAAGTTTGGTTCAGGGGCAGCCATTTGGCTATCCTCTGCTTTCCGGGGGGGTCCCGGGTCCTTCTGGTGGCCGAATCAGGCTGCTCTCGCCAGGCTGCCCTCAGATGGTGTATAGTCTGTTAGAGATACCTCCATCCCTACAGGGGGTCCTGTTCTACCATTGGATTGCTCCTATCTGCCAGCTGTGGCTCACTTCTTTCCTAGCTCTGTTCCTGACTCTGGATTCTAAAAGGAGAACCTTTTCCTTCTCCATTCTCTCCCCCCCCCCCCACTTCTGCCTTATCTCCTTCATTAGAATGTAATCTCCTAGAGTGCCAGCAGGAACTGTCTTTCTTAGCTTACAGTCACGTTCCCAGAACTTAATGCAGTGTCTAGAACATATTGGAAGCTGCTAGTTTGTTTAAAGGATAGAGCCTGGGCTAGGAATCAGCTAGACCTGAGTTCAAATCCAACCTTAGATACTTATTAGCTTGGACAAGTCACTCTTCCTTGTTTGTCTCAGTTTCTTCATCTGTAAAATGAGCTGGAGAAGGAAATAGCAAACCACTCCAGGACTCTGCCAAGAAAATCCCAACTGGGCTCCAATGTGATTAAAAGACTGAACCGCTGGCACAAAAATTAATAAATGATGGCTGACTTGACTTATTGATTTGTGGTCAACAAAGTTGTGGTGATTTTTTTTTCTTCCATCTTCTGCTGAAGACCTAAAAGCAGTATTGCTGGGTTTCAAAGGGTATACACAGTTTAACTCTTGGGGCATAATTCAAAATTGCTCTCCAAAATAGTTGGATCAGCACACAGTGTCACCAACAGTGAATCAGTGCCCCAATTTTCCACATCCTCTCCAAGATATGTTGCTTACCCTTTTATCATTTTAGCTAATCTGATAAATGTCAGATGATATCCCAAAGTGCTTTTATTTTGCATTTCTCTAATCAAGAATAATTTAAAGCATTTTTATATGATTAAATATAGTTTTGATTTTTTTCAACTGTTCATATCCTTTTACAATTGATCATTATTATCTTATGAGACCTTTGTAGATTATCTAAGAAACTATACATTTTTTTCTCCCAATTTTATAGTTTTTATGTTTTAATATGTGATCAGTTTTTATAAAGATACCATATACTGTTGAGAAAAAGGTAGGTTTGTTTCTATTCTCACTCAGTTCTCTCTAGATCAATAGGATCTAGCTTATTTAAGATTCTATTCACCTCCGTAACTTCTTTCTTAATTATTTTTTTGTTTGATTACTTAGCTATGTTAGTGGGGAAGGTTAAAGTCCCCCCTATTGTGTTACTATTGGTTTGCACCTATAATTCATTTAACTTCTCCTTGATGAGGAAACATATCTGAAACATATATTAGCTGAAACATATAGGTTTAATATAGATATTACTTCATCATCTATGGTACCTTTTATCATAGTGTAGTTTCCCTGTTTATCTCTTTTAATTAAAACCACTTTAATTTTACCTTTGAGATCATAATCGCTACCCTTTTTCTTTTAATACCTCAGCTGAAGCATAGTAAATTTTAATCCAGCCTTTTATTTTAACTCTCCATATATCTCTCATTTTAAAATGTGTTTCTTATAAACAACATATTGTCAGATCTTGATTTTTAATCACGTTATGCATGAATTTATCCTTCGCATTCAAATGACACACACTTGTTGTGGAAGAGGAGGGAAAGCTTTTCAGTTACCAAAACCTGAACTTGAGTGTTTTTTTCTCACAAGCTCTTTCAGAGTGAAGAGTACGCAATCAATTAAGTAGTGCCCATAAATGTTCCAGAATCTCTAGAGTCTGGGCTAAATATCAATTCATTATCCCAGATGGGTTTCTGACTTTGGGTTAGAAACTCCTTATGCCTTCAATCAGTTCATGAGAGCCAGACTATAGCAAACCAGCAAGAACCAGCCACATCTCAAAATTTGTAGGGGGGCGGTGTTCATTCCCAAGATTCTTAGCTCAACTTAGATAATTGAACAGAGTGGGGGAAGGTAAGGAACAAAAGAGGTCAGATAGAGCTCCATCCATCAGACTCATCCCTGTCCCTAATGTGGTGTGCATATGGCTGGCAAAAAATGCTCCCTGACTTTGAGCTCTCCTTCATGTACATTCACCCAAATTGCTCTCTGGTTCTGGCAGTCTCCCTCCTCATTTATACAGCTCAAAAATCTTATCTTCCTTCAAGGCTCAGTTCATGAGTCATTTCCTCCTTGAGTGTTCTGATACTCCTAGTTGTTAGTATTGATACTAATAATAGCTAGCATTTATATATATGTATATATACACAAAAACACACACATATATATATATATACATATATATATATGTATATATATACATATATATACGCATATATACACACATATATACGTATATATATGTATATACGTGTATATATATACATATATATATACATATATATACGTATATATGTATATATATACATATATATACGTATATATGTATATATGTATGTATATATGTATATATTTACATATATATACATATATATATATACGTATATATACATATATATATGTATATAGTTTGCACAGCATTTTGCCTATGTCATCTCATTTGATCCTCACAACCACCTGGAGAGGTAAGTGCTATTAATATTTAAAATAAGAAAACTGAAGGACACAGAGGTAGAGTGACTTGCCCATGATCACATACTTCCTAAGTAATTGAGGCAAGATTTGAACTCAAGACTCCTTCAATCCAAATCCCATGCTCTACACACTAAGGCAGCAACCTAGCTGCCCAGACCCCATGGATCCTCCCAGTGTTTTGTCTCACTCACTGATACACACACTGTGTTTCACCTCCATCCTCAGCTTTCACAATGGAAGCTAAGTTCCTTCAAAGTAGAGGATTTAAAAACAATCTGTCCCAGTGCCTAGCACAGTGTCTGGCCGTGCGGGCTACAAGTTGCTGAAGAGAATGTGATGGTGTTTTGTTCCTGCTTCCAGCACTTGTCTGTTTCCTTTCAAAATGAGAGCATAGCAGGGAGCTCCCCTGTGTAGCCCGACTTCCTTTTGATGCTGCCTGTCAGGACCTGCAGCTATTTTACCACTTGGTTTGGCTGTCTGGGGAGGCTGACTGAAAAACTCAGGGTCACCTCGAGCTCCAGGCAGAAAAAGCCACCATCAACAACAAGGCTGAAAACAAGCCCCAGGGACCGAGCTGCGAACAGCGCACGGCTGGAGATGTGGAGGGGGGAATCCAGTCAGAAATGGTACCCAGCTGGAGATGTGGATGGGGGATCCAGTCAGAGATGGCACCCAATGGGAGATGTGGATGGGAGGGATCTAGTCAGAGATGGCACCCAATGGGAGATGTGGATGGGAGGGATCTAGTCAGAGATGGCACACAGCTGGAGATGTGGCTGGGGGAATCCAGTCAGAAATGGTCCCCAGCTGGAGATGTGGCTGGGGGATCCAGTCAGACATAGTACCCAATGGGAGATATGGATGGGGAATCCAGTCTGAGATGGCACAAGTTGAGCTGGGGTCCTGGGAAGCAAAGCAGTGCAGTGCCAGGAGGAGTGGGGTGTTTGCCATCCTTGGGGTGTGGACTCAGTCGCTGTCACTGCTGCCCTTACACCTCACACCTCATCTCTTCCCCCTCTGCTCTTCCATCCAATGATACTAGTCTCTGCCATTCCAGGAACATGACTCCAAATCCTTGGTTTTGTTCCTCAGTCATTTTTCAGTTATGTCTAACTCTTTCGCGATTTGGGGTTTTTTTGGCAAAGAGTTGTCCACCATCTTATTTTCCAGCTCAATTTGCAGATGAGGAAACTGAGGTGACAAGCTTAGGGTCACCCAGTGAGTGTTCTGAGGTCAATCTGAACTTAGATCATCCTGATCCAAGCCAGATCTCTCTCCTCTGCAGAGCCACTTGGCTGCCTCCCAGCTTCCTAAGTCCCAGATAAAACCCCATCTTCTCCAGGATCTCCTGATCCTCTACCCTAGATGAATACTAGTGTCTTGACCTCTGTTGATTAGTTTCCATTTATCCCATATATCACTTGTTTGTACTTACTTGTCCTTTCCCCGTTGCACAATACATCATGGGTTAGCATAAGAAATTAAATGGGGATTGTGGGGACTTTGGTGGAAATCACAGATGACACAAAGTTTAGAAACTCAGACATGCATAAAGTAAATTATAGTATTTCATATCATCTTTTATATTTTAATACCAAAATAATTCCGATTTCTTCTCTGGTACAAAAAGAGGCTAAAAAATTGTACTTAGATTTTCTAGATCACTGGGGGATGGGGAGGACACCACTTAACCCCTGTGATGTGATTAGGGATAACTGTAGTTGTTTGCATGTTGACTCTCCCAGCAGACTGGTAGCTTTTTGAGGGCATGAACTTCCCTTTGCCCATTCTTTGTATTGCCAGTGCCCGGCACCTCGTAATTGCTTATTAAATGCTAGCCGACCATCTGCCTGTCCCGTCCAAACACTACCCCCTCCTGGAGAGCCTCTCCGGCGTTAAGGGCTGAAATTTGGAGGCATGCTACACTTCTGGGGCTGGGTTTAGGCAGATGGCCACATTGGGGCTTTCAGCCTGGATCCATTCTAGGTAGCTCTGTGCTCCTGGTGGAATCCAAGGTCTCAGACCATGAATGACCAGGATCATCTACTGTTGCTAGAAGGGACCAAGGATCTGGAGGGAGAAAGGACTAGACTTTGTGAACTTTACAGAAATCCCTCTTCACTTGATGCTGGAAGCTCCAATTAAAAACCCATCAGATGCATGACTTGGATACTTAGAAAGGATTTGACAGCCCCGTCTTCTGGTTTCTAAGAAGAGTGGGCCAACCATTGGTGCCTTGTATCTGGCTCCCCTGATAACTGCCGGCAACTGATTAGCCACAATTAGTAGCCATAATAATTTGTCACAGATGATTTATCCATGCCCAGAGAGGAATGGCTGGATCAATGGCCTCCATCTAACGGAGTGGTTCTTAACTTGGAGTGTGTGATTTTGATCACTGTATTTCAGTATAGTTGGTTTCCTTTGTCATACCGTATATTTTATTTGTTGCATTTAAAAATCATTATTTTGGCTTCAGTACTCTGCCAAAGGGATTTTTTGCCACACAAAGTTTTTGAATACCTAATCTAGTCGGTTAGTCAATAAGTGCTTATTAAACACCTACTATGTGCCAGGCACTGTGCTAAGCACGGGTACATAAAGAAAAGCAAAAAAGAAACAAACCGATCAGTCCCTGCCCTTAAGAAGCTCATAACTTCTGAATTTAGCACTGAATTTAGGATAAAAGAACTTGGGTTCAAATCCCAACTTTTTTCTTTATTGTGTTACTTAAGACAAATCACTTAACCTTTCCCTGGGACTGTTTCTTCAATGAAGAGGAGGCTGTATTGATTTTCAAGGTCATTTCCCACCACCATCTTAACTATAGGATTCTGCAATTCTATGGATGAAACCTAACATTTAAACAAAGGGTATGTTCCTTATTCTTGCAATGTTTAAGCAAAGCTTGGTGCCAGGATGTAGGGACTGGAGGTCTTTGGAGTGTGGAGGTGCATTTTGCCATTCTTAGTGTAGGAAAAACTGGTTAAAAAAAGGGATACCCAGACTAGTGGTGGTCCAAGAGCTATAAAGCAGAAAATGTGAAGTGGCAGGAGTGAATTAGCTTTGACCCAAAGCTAGTAAAAGGAAAACAGAGTTCATGTTCACTTACAGGAAGCTTCCCTAAAGACTGAACTTTTCCCTCTGTCCTTGGGTACCATGGACAGTGTTTGCTCCATTCTTCCCCTGCTCTTCCTACACCTGTGTTTGTAACTTCATGGTACCAAATGTCTCCCCCTCTTTTTCTCATTGAGAGCCTTCCTAACTAGAGTTAAAATTCTGTCTTTGTGATTCTCCCTTCCTTTGTGTCCCTATCCCCTGAAATCTTCACTCACAATATCCTTATCTTTTTTTCTGTTCTTTTTGAAATCAGTTTTTCAGAAGTCTAGAAAATGTGTTAAACCCGATGTAATCTTTCTTTATTATTATAAATTTCATCTCCCCTCAAGGGCAGGACTTGATTTAATTTTTGTCTCCATATCCCCAGAACCCAGCATTTATTAAGCACTTATTGTGTGCCAGGCAATGTGCTGCCAATGGGGATCAAAGACAAATATGAGAGTCCCTGACCTCTAGGAGCTTATATTCTTCCTGGGAAAATAACAAGCACCCTGCCTGAGTATTCCTCCACCTACATACATTAACCACCTTGAGTAGGAGATTGAGATTGGAGGCAGGAAGACCAGGTTTAAATCATTCCCCTTTCAGTAATTATGTGAGTTCTGGTGAGTCACATACATGCTAGATTAGGAGTTGGGAAGGGACACAAGAGGCTATCTGATCCAGCTTCTCTTCTTTCTCTTCCTCTTGTCCTCTTTTTTCTTTTCTTTCCATTCTTTCTTAGGAGAAATAAATGCATCCTAAAAATGATGATCTCTAATATTCCCCAAAGTATAGAATTATTGCTATATTGACCCCCAAAGACACCTTTTAGGCAGACAGAGAATATTCATTTCCCAGCGAATTCAATCCATTTCTCAATGTCCCTGATCAATCACTTCCCTTTCATCCCAGCCAGCTTCAGTAATTACAGAGGGATATTTTTTGGATTCTAGCCTTCAAACTCAAATTACTTTTGGTGGCTCTTAAAGGACAATCCTATTGGGACGCAAACAGGTGACCTAGAACAGAAATTGCTCAGAATCCATTACCCATTTTCTGAGTCATCAAATCTCCTTGAGTGGACCAGTGTTCATGGGTTTCAACCATGTGGTTAGAGCGGTCTAATGTTTCTGTGAGTAGGGCCTATGCCCTTTTTACTACAAATGTCTGTTTCCTTTAATTACATCACTGAAAAATGTTTTGCTACATCTGCCCTAGGAGAAGTTAACAGGTATTTCAGAATCTGCTTTTCAATTACTTAAGGTACGAATTTCTTGACCTCAGCACTTGTTTTTAGCAGGAGACTTGCTTCCTAACATTATTAAAATAATGATGACACAAAATATATAATGGCTGACATTTCCATAGCATTTCGAGTCCTCTTGGAGTCTCAGCCATCTTTAGAGTTGGGTCCTACAGGGCTCTGAAGCATATGGAGAAGTGAATGAAGCTAGCCATTCCACAATCACCTTGTACCTGAGGCAAAATTCAAATCTGGATCTTGAATTCAGGTCAACACTCTGGACCTTTCAATGCCATGTCCTCTAGCTCCAGACTCAAGGCTCTGAATTGTGAATGTCTCAGAAGACAGGAGAAGAGTTCCATCCCAACCAGATAGATCCAAACCACCTAGCGAGACAGACTGTCTAAAAATAGGGTGAGGATGATTGAGAAACAAGTCATTGACCCAATGGATTGGCCCAATGCAGTAGAGCCTGTGGACTGGAGGGATGAAAGGGAAGCGATTGATCAGGAACATTGAGGAACGGATTGAATTAGATGTGAAATGAATATTCTATTTCTGCCTAAATAGTCTCTTTGAGGTCAGTACAGCAATAATTCTACACTTTGTGGAATACCAAAATATAAGTATCAGAAATGTAGAAATAAAACCAGGCAGGGTCATAAGGAAGCAAAGGTCAAGATGGGGAAGAAGCCATCTGGGATTTAAGAATTGAACATGACTTTGGCATGGATGAGCAGAGCTGAGGGGGGTGGGAGAACTGGGATGCCCTTGTAAGCTCGATATACAGGAGGTCCTTCTTAGCATGTTCTGTCCCGGCATCATTTTCCTGCTTTAAGAAACAGATAGATCTGACAGAGAGAGAAAATAAGAGGGAGGCAGGGAAAGAGGGAAAAGAGGGAAAGAGGAAAGAGGGAGGGAGGGAGAGAAAAGGAGAGACAGAGAGAGGAGGAAGGGGAAGAGAGAGGGAGAAAAGAGGGAAAGGAGACAAATAGTGATAGAGAGAAAAAGAGAATAAGATGGGGGAGAGAGGAGAAAGAGAGAGAAAGAAGACAGAGACTAGGAAAAAGGGAGAAGAAAGAGAGTGACAAAGAGATAGCAAAGTGCCTTCTCTGTGCCAAATTCTGGGATAACAAAGGAGCAAAAGGTAATCCCCGCATTTAAGGGGTTTACAATCTAATGGGGGAAGACAACATTCAAACAGAGGGCTATGTACTGGAAAAATTAAAAAAAAAATAACAGATGGAGGGCTGTGGAATTAAGAGCAGTTGGAGAAGGCTTCCTGGGGAAGATTGGATTGGAGAAGTTGGACTTTGAGGTATATACAGAAGTGAGCTAAGGAAGAGGATACACTGCTTTGGGCCTCCAGATAGGGGCCAATCAATCCAAAAGACACGGGATGGAGGAGCTGGTGGGAGGTGTTCCTCTGTTCTCGGAAGGCCAAGTGTCTGGAGCTGCAAAGAGTAGACTTCTGACACTGTCCAATCTGCCCACTTTAGGATATAGATGGAAAACCTTCCTCTGTCACTTGCTACCTGAATGATGTTGGACAAATCATCTCATGTCATCTTGCACCAATTTCCTCATTCAGAATATGAGACTTTATGTCCTCTGAAACTCCCGCCAGCCTCAGGCTCTGATCTTATGTTGCAGAAAGAATTCTGGGCCAGGTGTGGGCTGGGCTGGCTGGCTCTAAGATTCTCTGACGCCGTGCATCCACCATTACAGCAAGAAAGACATCGACGTTTCAGTTGGCATTGGAAGAATTTATGGTCCAAGTGACGAAACATTAAAACATTATTGAAAATGTAAGACTGATGTTTTTAAATAAAGGATAGAATAGGCCTATGGATATTTCCAAGCTTTCTGTCTCTCTCTTCTCTCCCAGCCTCTGGCTGGTTGTCTCTGGGTCTGTCTGTCTCCTAAAATTGGGATAAGCTTGTTTGCCATGTCTGGATAGTTTTCTAATTCAAGGATTCTGTGAAGCTGATATCCTGGATTTTAGGTGTATAACAGATCTGAGACTGAAGAAATCTGGTTTGCTGCCTGCTTCTGCCACTGACTCACTGAATCACCTATAAAATAATTATAACCATTTCTTATTCCCCCTCCTGCTTCCCTCTCCCTCTCCCCCCGGGATTTGGCTGGGATTAATTACATTATGCTTGTAAAGTACTTGGAGCTGCTTGGAGAAAGAAACTTAATACGTTTAAGGCAGTGCAGTTACATCTTTTTCAGAGACTGGAAGAGCTGGTTAGTAAAAAAGCAAATTCTCATTAGCATAGTGTGGTTTCTTCTGACTTTAAGTGGTTTCTTGTCTATTTTTCTCATTCATCCTTCTGTGTCCTGTGAGTAAACATCACCCTTGTTTTAAAAAGTTCTCTCAGAAAGAGATCAACATCCCTGAGAACTTTGCTTCTCACCCCACTAAAACACAAAACCCAACTTGTGCCTTTGGGTTCTTGCCAGACTAAGTGAAAAAGGAGAGGAATCATAAAAGTAACGGCCATGTTTGGGAATATGGAATTATATTCTGTAGTATTTCATTTTTCTAATTACATGAAAAGATAGTTTTCAAGATTCATTTTTGTAAAACTTTGTGTTGCAATTTTTTCTCCCTCCCTCCTTTTATCTCCCCAAGATAACAAGCAATTCGATATAGGTTAAATATGCACAATTCTTTTAAATACCATAGAATTATATTCTGAAGGAAGGTCAGTTCTGCGATACAAAAATTAGACTCTTGTGAAAGCCCCCAAGCTATTTCAAAAGAAAGAGACAGAGTTCTTAAGGAATAAATCCTCTATCAAGAAATCATGCTTCCTGAACTCAGTCAGTCAATAAGCATCTGTTAAGTACCTACAATGTCTGTTCTGAAATCTGGCATGGTCCATCCATCCCTTCCCCGTTGGAAATAACAGTGCACCTGCCTTTGGGATGATCCTCAAACTTAAATTGTTTCAAAACTGCAGCGTTTTTTAGCTTGAAGTCATCCCAGTATCACCTTCAGAGGAACATTGATGATTAAAAAAAAAAGGTGGGCTCTTATTTCACAGAAAAGCTAGGGGTCATTAAAAACACTGCAATTTCCCCAGAGCCATCCACCCCATTCTCTTCCTCCTGACCAATTTTGGGCTCAGATCATTGTTCTGCTGGCAGCAGTTTTAGTTTGTAACCCTGAACATAATCAGTTGCTTGGGGAGTGCCCAATATACTCCTACACCATAACTCATCCTTATCTACAAATTTCTTGCTGTTTTCTTCAGAGCTCAGCACAGTGCTTGGTACATAATACGTTCTGAATAAATGCTTATTTATTGACTGAATTCCTTTTTTTTTTTTTTTTTTTTTGCTGAGTCAAATGGGGTTAAGTGACTTGCCCAGGGTCACACTGCTAGGAAGTATTACATGTCTGAAGTTAGATTTGAACTCAGCTCCTCCTGACTTCAGGGTTGGTGCTCTATCCACGGAGCCACCTAGCTGCCTCATCATGGTTTCTTGATAGATGCCTTTTCTTTAAGGATTTAATCCTGGCTCTTTTTTTTTTTTTGAGACAGCTTCGGGTCTTCTCCTTCACTAAACTGTATTTCAGAGGAGTCTAATTTTTGTATTGGCAGGACTGATTTCCCTTCAGAATAGAATTCTACATTCCCAAACTCGGCACTTAGACTTTTAAAATTCCTCCCTTCCCCTGCTTAGGCTGGCAAAAACCCCAGAAGCCATTGCTCTTTCCTCTTCAAAAGAGGAAGCCTCAGGACCTAATAGCCTTTTCTGGTACTCTCTTCTTCCCCCTCTTCTTGCTTTAACCTCATGCTCCCTTCTCGGTGTTTTACCCACCTGGTGGGATGCTGTTCAACAACCCTTTGAGCCACTGAGCCATCACTTGCTGATTTAAACAGCTTCAAACTGGTTTCTTTCAGATATAAACCCCAAAGCTTTAAAAGCAGGTCAGTGGTTCCATTTGCCCCACTTTGTTATGAGTTGAGGTCTGAACTGTCAATTCTTAAAGGATTCTATTTTGTAAAGTATTGGACCATACTGAATTGATTTTGCTGGAGTTCTAGTAGCATTAGCTGCAAAAAGACAAAAATAAGGGAATCAAATCTGTTAATGATTTGCACATATATTGTTTATTTGATTTTGAGACTGTTTTCCTATCCAAGCTGGTGGGTCACTCATGGGACTGATCCCACTGCTGGTTGGAATAAAAGCTTTGGTGTACTCTGTTTCCAATCTGGGAGGGCTCCCTCTCCTCAGACAGCCTGGTATCCCCTAACTCCTATGGGGCCCGCCATATTGGTGCCAGACATCATATGCACACACATTGGGTTTCGGACCTACTGAAGCTCAGAACTCCTGATCCCGAGTGATCCACCAGCCTCAGGCTCCCTGGGAGCAGGATTTGCAGGTGTGAACCTCCCCACGGGACGTGGGTTCTTTTATACGGATGTTCATCATGGGAGACGGCAATTTCTGAAGAATGAGAATTAATGGTCACACAAAAGTGGAGAGATAGGCGTGAACAAGCTGAGACACATTTCAAATAAGGAATTATGCAAGCGATGTGGAATAATGGATATCTCCCAAACAATGTAGGAATGAAAAACAAGATAGGCTGTTTGTGTGTTCTATTTAGGGCACTGACCTTGGTATCACCACTACTCCCTTGGAACCCTGGCTCTGCCACCAGTTGATGACGTTTGGTAAATCTTTTACTATTTCCGGGCTACACTTTTCTCTTCTGTAAAATGAGACTTAGGTTGGAGGACCCTTGAGGGTTTTTCCTGCTTTGTTCTTGGCAAGAGAGAACCATCGGATAATTCATGTACTCCAATGGCATCATCATAATGTCAAGGAGAAACGAGGAAGACCCCGATATTGAATAGATGCCCTTTCTGGGGTGAATTTATAGGCTGTATGTCCCACAGGATGGGAAGCTGTAGATGGGTTCCAGATTGTATCATGAAGGTGATGTAATTGATGACATCACAGCTTAACTTTGAGAAGCTGCTGCTGGGACCACAGGGCTGGGTCTTGCATCCACTGCCTGGGACCAGACGTGCTCTTTGACCTTGTTCAATTTTTTGGGGGGGGTCCTGGCTCTTCTAAGAGAGCTCCTTCACTGGTTAACAACCTCTCTCTCTGGCATCCTGAGAATGATGATGATTGTAATAAATTACATTATGGCTCCTGTCTAGGATCTCCCCCCAAAAGGGAAGGGTAAGAAATGAGGTACCCAATACCTGTGGTATAGAAACAGTCATTTATTAGGATATAATAAAATACTTTTTAAAAAAAGAATAGGAAAGAAAGAAAGCATCGCCAGAATGATTAGAATAGAATTCAGTTGCTTATTACTTTGTACAGTTGTCTGGGAAGCTAATATGTAGGTTTTAGTGAACATAAAGCCCCTTTGTACCACTGATGACCAGGATTTTCAGCTTGGCAGACAGCTAACTTGGGGCAATCTTGCCAATGATTACCCCCTCTAATTTAGAAACTTGCCTTGCTACCAACTTGCTTTCCAGGCTACCACGTCCAAGTGAACGAGTGCTTCTGTGGATAATGTCACTTCAGAGTGTGCAAATCACACTCCTGGATCTGTTGGATTCACAAATCTCAGTCCCGAGTGCAAGCTCACCTCTATAGGACCCGTGCTCATGACTGCATGGGGACCAGGGAGAGTCAGAGGCGATCGCCCTTCTCCTTCCCAACTCTTGACTGCAGCTCAAAATTGTCCATATGCTTCACAGCCAGAAAGGAAGAGACAGAGAGCCTCATAGATTTTTTTAATTTATCCACTGAGTCATCAGTCTCTTTAACAGCCATGAATTAAGGGACCTTGTCATCTCAGAGACAGATCCCTCTAGTTCTGAGTCATCCATGGTGAGAAACCATTCCCTACTCACCATCCCAGCTTCCGTGGGGTCACCTGGCACTAGGAATGTTAAATGCAGAGTTGGAGAGGGGGAGTGTTGGGAAAGATTCCTCCCTTCAATAAATTCACTTTTCCACTTTAGAACTTCTTAAAACTCCTTGTTTTAGCATTCCTAGGTCTGTTTAGCAATTAACTGAAACCCAGCAGGATATGTGAAGGAAGTAGAAAGATCACTGCATTTACCAGCTGGGGGACTGTGGATAAGTCATTTAAACTCTCTGGGTCTGAGTTTCCTCACTTGTAAAAACTTGGAGGAGGTGATCCAGCTCAGATAAATGATGTTTCATTTGTCTGACATGATTCTGCAAGTGAGTGGAAGAGCTGAAAATAAGGCCAAAGGCAAAGTATGTACTTATCTTCCAGTAGAATGTAAGGTGTCAGAGGACAAAGATTGCAATTCAGTCTTTTTGTTATTTCGATGAGGCAATTGGAGTTAAGTGACTTGCCCAGGGTCTCGCAGCTAGGAAGTGTTAAAGTGTCTGAGGTCCTCCTGACTTCAGGGCTGGCGCTCTATCCACTGCACCACCTAGCTGCCTCTGCAATTCAGTCTTACCTTCTGTATCCCAGCACCAATGATGCTTGGAAGAAAGTAATTATACTTGTTAGATTGAATTGCAAACAGGACCAGTTTAGCCACAAGGAGAGAAGACCCGAGGGAGAAAATGGTTGCCTTATATCGGGGAAGATTTGTCTTGTGGGAAAGAAACCAGGCTCTGTCGAGGAATTGGAACTTGAGTGGAAACCCATTAATTGGGGAGTGGCTGAACAAATTGCTGTATATGCATGGAATGGAGTATTATTGCTTTCCTACAAACGATGAGTGGGCTGAGATTCAGAAAAGCCTAAAAAGACTTCTATGAACTGATGCTGAGTGAAGCGAGCAGAACCAGGACAACATTATACAGAGCAACAGCAAGATTGTGTGACGATCATCTATAATAGACTTAGCTCTTGACAGCAATACAGTAATCCAAGACAGTTCCAATCGACTTGGGATGGAAAATGTCATCCACATCCAGAAAAAGAACTATGGAGACTGAATATAGATTAAAGCATACTATTTTCACCTTTTTTGGTTTGCTTTTTCTTTCTTGAGGTTTTTTCTTTTCTTTTGATTTTTTTTTTCACAAAATGACTAATGTGGGAAAAGGTTTAAAATGAGTGTACATATACAATCTATACCAGATTGCTTTGTCTCTTGAGGAAGGGGGAAGAAAGGAAGGGAAGGAGAAAAAAAAATTGGAACTCAAAATCTTATAAAAGTGAATATTGAAACCTATCTTTACATGTAATTGGAAAAAATAAACTACTATTGAGTAGAATAAAAAGAAAAAAGAGAAAGAGACCAGACTCCTTAGGTTTGACCCTAGGGGACAATGAGGAGGAAGTGACAAAGAGGCAAGTTAAAGGGTAAGGGGGGGAGGGGAGAGACTTATTAAGAGTCAGGGTTATCCAAAAGTGAGATGGACTGACAGGGAGGCGGTGAGTTCCCTCATCTTGGAAGTCTTCAATCAGAGATTGAATGAGTGAGGATTCCTTTTTCTTTTTTTTTCTTTTTTTTTTTTTTTTCTTCCCTGAGGCTGGGGTTAAGTGACTTGCCCAGGGTCACACAGCCAGGAAGTGTTAAGTGTCTGAGACCTGATTTGAACTCGGGTCCTCCTGAATTCAGGGCTGGTGCTCTATCCATTGTGCCATCTAGCTGCCCCGGGATTCCTTTTTCTTTTTTTTTCTTTTTTTTTTTTGGGATTCCTTTTTCAATAAGAATTGGACAATATGGCAGCTATTGTCCTTTGCCATTGTTAAAGTCTGTGATTCTGCAATGCTCCTTCCCTGTTCCATGTAAGGGTCCTTCAGCTATATGAAGAAATCTTCCATGACCCCATCAGCATTCTTTTCTTCAAGCTAAAATACTCTTTTCTTTCTTTCAAGTGCCCACCTAAAATGAGGCAAATATGTTCCGTTTGGCACCCTTGCCCTCTGTCTAGCCCTCTTCCATCTTCCACTTGATTTATTAACACAGTGTGCCCAGCTACAGGGCCTTGGAGGATAGATATCTCAGTAGCCACAGAGAGGTTCTCTCAAATGGGGAGATTAACACCATTACTTATTCCTAAACCCATTTTCTTCGACACTGTTTAATGACTTGATTTGGCATGGGGGGGAACTGATTCAATGGTTTGGCCTTTTATTGGGCAATTTGTCACTTTGTTCATTATTTTCATATCATGTTTGGGAGCTGGTCACAAGCTACACTCTGAGGTAATGGGAGAATATTATTAATTAACTACTAGTCAGATGGTTTATGGAAACATCTGATATGTTTCCCCTCAGGGTGGTCTCCCTGCCTCTAGTTCCCTTCTTCTCCAGTTTGTCTATCATCTACATCGCTGCCAAAGCAAACTCCCTCAATCATAGTTCTGACCAAGTCAAAAACATTCAGTGGCTCCCCATTACCTACAAGATAAAATACACTTTCCTTAGGTTGGGATTTAAGAACTTCCACGATTGGGCTCCCCACCTAAGTAGCTAATCTCGTTCCATATGATTCACCTGGTTTTCTCCTGCTGTTTTTTTTGCCTTTGTGCATTTACATAAGATCTCCCTATTCACCCCCTTTGCCCTTCTCTATTCAGATCCTTTTTTGACTTCAAGGCAGAGTTCTATTGCTTGTGTTACCCCAAATTTCCTTGATCTGCCCCAGCTAGAAGTACTCTAATGCTCCTCCAATTTCTCACTGGATTTTGCTTCATTTTCTCCTGTCTTTTCTATTACCATTAAAAATTTTTTTCACGCTAATTTTTGTTTTTACGTGACTAATTTCCCAGTATATCTTTCATTATTCTCATGTAACAAGGCTATTTTTTATGGACTATGTATTCTACATATGGTACATTTCCTTAGTTACAATGTCAGCTCTCTACACAGATTCGGTGTCTCTCTTGCTCTAGAACTGAAACCAAGGTCTGCTCCTAGTAGGTGCTTAATAAATGTTTGTTGTATTGGATTGTAAATACAGGAGTTGACTGGGGGAAGCTCTCAGATCAGCTTGATGAGCTTACAGGCTGGTGGACCCTCTCCTCCCTACTTTGGACCTGCTGACTGAGCCTGTGGATCCCTCAGCTGGTATTAAAGGCGGACACCATCCAGCTCAACTCCCTTGTTTTGCAGGTGAGGAAAATGAAGGTTAAGGTCCAAGATCACAAATAATAAGTGATGGAGATGGAACTTAAAGTCAGGACCTTTAACTCCAAATTCACCGTCATTCAGTGTCTGTATTCCTGTGGAATATGTAAGAATACAGCTCATGGAGAAAGTTTCTGGTGACTAGGGGTGAATTTGTTTGCTCAGCCCACTTGGGGATGGTTGTACAAGGAACAACTCCTTTGGGCCTGCCTGTAAAAGAAATCTTTAGTTAAGGTCTCTGTCTTTTCCCTCGCCCCGCTTTGTGAAGTCAGACCAGAGATCTAAGAGTAGAACTGAATTCTTGGTACTGGAAATGGGGAAGATGTTCCCCTAGCAGCCCTTAATGGCCAGAGGAAAAGGTCCATGAGATCTGCATGGGCACAATAAAGTGATTTGAGAAAAAATCTCCCGACCCCAGGCTTGAGAAGGCAATGGTAGAACCACTTGGCTAAGGGAAAGCAACTGTGTACTAGGGCCCTTCTGCCTTGAGTGGTGGGGATTTCCAGAATCCCTGACTTCTCGATAGACTTACCGGGTACCCTGGCCTTGGAATTTTGACTTTTGAGCAAAGAAAGGCACCAGGTAAATTGACCAATAATCCAAAGTTTGAGAGTTTGGTGACCCAGCCTTCTAGAACAAGAACAATGGCAGTCTCGAGAAGAGAGAAGGGAATCGTGGGCATGACCCCAAAGCTAGAAGAGCAGCAAATCTTAAGGATTTTAAGGGTCTTAAATCTTAAGGATTTAAGACCCTAGGGAGAAGAACAAAACACTTGGATTTTACCATCTGCTGTTAGGAATTATTTGGACAATATGCATCTAATAAGAGAGAGGACTGCCTCTAATGAGCTCAAGCTCATTTCTTTCTTGGGGGAATTTCTGGATGCTGATAAAGGGAGCCTGGAGATGAAAGTGGGACTCAGCTCACTAGAATTGGGGGGGCCTGTTTTACCCTGGGAATATCCAAACCACAGGACAGGACATAAATGTGGATGTCTGTATGGGTCTCTGGAGTGAAAGAAGGCTGTATCCCAATGTTGGCTGATTGCTTCTTGAGCATGCTGAAGGGCACTTCTTATCCAGAAGTACAAACCTCAGGATGATACAGTAAGTTGTGGAAGACTTTGGGACCCTATGGGGGAAGGGAAGGGGCTCATGAAGAGAAAAGAGAATGGAACGTTTAGTTCTTGAGCTACTGTGATCCCCTTGTGTTGGTGCACCCACACTATCGAGCAGGGCTGGCTGTGTAAGGAAAGAGATGCTCTCCACCCCCACCTCTGTTTGGAACACAGGTGTGTTCACTTTATCCAGGAGAGTGGGGGCTGCAATTCTCCCTTAGTCAACAGCTCTCCTCCATCCACCCCCGGAGACAAACTTCGGAAGAAAAGGGACGGTGTGGGGAGCGAATTGTCTGAAGCGACTCGCTTGAGGAAAACATCTTGTTTTTTTCCTGAGCTCCTAATCTTTCTCTGATATTAAGGAGCTTAGAGATATTAATAAAATGAATAAGCAAAGGCAACTAACATAGCTCTTTTCATATGGCTCAAGCCCCAAGTTGAGTGTGAGGAGAATCTTCTCCCTTCCTCCCCAACAACCCAGATGGTGCGTCTGCTTTCTGTCTCTGTCTCTCTATCTCTCTGTCTCTTACCCAAGCCATTTACTGACTCATATCATTCCCTCCCCCCCACATCCCTGCACAGTTAAGAATAAATAAAATTCACATAGAAATTATGCCCAATACAGGTTTAAATCAACGGCAAAATTGTTTTTAAGGGGCTGTGAAAACCAGCAACAATTTAAAGGCAGAAGGAAATCACGTGATAAATGGCATCAGTGAGCCAAAGGGCAGAGGTGGGATTAGACCTTCATCACCCTTCACAGGTTTCAGTTCCAATCTGGCACAGCCACATCCCCTTCTCCCAGGTCCCGACAGGCAGAGGCAAGGCAAGAGAGAATCTAGGACCTGGGAGAGAGCTCAGGGGCACCATCTCGGTCTCCTATCACAAGTCAAGACATCACACATGATGTCATTGGTCTTCTTGATGGATTACATTTGTTCATGAGTTCAGATGAGAATATCTATTAGCATCTTATTCATCATTCTTTCTGCATTCCCTGATGGGCATTCTTTCTGATATTCCCTGATCATATTCTTGTATATTTTTCCTCTAATAAATTTTAAGCTTTCTTTTTTTTTTCCTGGAATGCCAATAATGCCCACAGTGTTTTGCTAATCACAGTAACCTAATTTTCTCCCTTTTGGTTTAAAAAATATGAGATTTTCCATTTCAATATTTTATGCCTCTCCTTTCATTATGTTTTGGTTCTGCCCATATCAGTGTTATTCTCTGTGATTCTAGTGCTTTATGAAACTTTCCCGTCTCCTCTCCCAAGACTCTATATTTTTATATTTTAAATTCTCACTAGATAATTTCCAATCTTATATAATCTAGATGTTTTCTGAGATCTATTATCAAAGGACATACAAAAACCACCAAATGGCTGCTTTTCTATCTCTCCTTGTCTCTGTCTCTCTGTCAGACTAACATCTCTATTCTACTCTTCTCTTTATGTCTCTGTTTCTTTTTTTATTAAAGATTTTTAATTTTCAAAAGATATGCATGGATAATTTTTCAACATTAACCCTTGCAAAACTTTGTGTTCCAATTTCCCCCTTCTCTCCATTCCTTTACTAAATAGCAAGTAATCCAATATATATCAAACATGATAAAATATATGTCAAATCCAATACACGCATACCTACTTATAATTATCTTGCTGCACAAAAAAATCAAATCAAAAAGGAAAAAGAAATGAGTAAGAAAATAAAATGCAAGCTTGACCCACACCTAACACCATATACCAAGATAAAGTCAAAATGGGTTCATGATTTAGACATAAAGAATGATATTATAAACAAATTAGAAGAACAAAGATAGTTTATTTCTCAGACTTGTGAAGGAGGAAGGACTTTGTGAGCAAAGAAGAACTAGAGAGTATTATTGATCACAAAATAAATAATTTTGATTATATTAAGTTAAAAGTTTTTGTACAAACAAAACTAATGCAGACAAGATTGGAAGGGAAGTAATAAATTTGGAAAACATTTTTACATTCAAAGGTTCTGATAAAGGCCTCATTTCTAAAATATATAAAGAATTAATTCAAGTTTATAAGAATTCAAGCCATTCTCCATTTGATAAATGGTCAGAGGATATGAACAGACAATTTTCAGATAAAGAAATTGAAACCATTTCTAGTCATATGAAAAGGTGCTGTAAATCACTATTGATCAGAGAAATGTAAATTAAGACAACTCTGAGATACCACCACACACCTCTCAGATTGGCTAAGATGACAGGAAAAGATAATGACGAATGTTGGAGGGGATGTGGGAAAACTGGGACACTGATGCATTGTTGGAGTTGTGAATGGATCCATCCATTCTGGAGAACAATCTGGAACTCTGCTCAAAAAGTTATCAAACTGTGCATATCCTTTGATCCAGAAGTGTTTCTACTTGGCTTACATCCCAAAGAGATCTTAAAAGAGGGAAAGGGACCTGTATGTGCAAGAATTCTTGTGGCAGCCCTCTTCGTAGTGGCCAGAAACTGGAAGCTGAGTGGATGCCCATCAATTGGAGAATGGCAGAATACATTGTGGTATATGAATATTATGGAATATTATTGTTCTGTAAGAAACAACCAGCAGGATGATTTCAGAAAGGCCTGGAGAGATTTATAGGAACTGATGTTGAATGAAATGAGCAGAACCAGCAGATCATTGTACATGGCAACAAGAAGACTATGAAATGATCAATTCTAATGGACATGGCTCTTTCTTACAATGAGATGATTCAGGGCAGTTCCAATTGTTCAGTAATGAAGAAAACCATCTACACCCAGGGAGAAACTGTGGGGACTAAGTGTGGACCACAACATAGCATTTTCATGCTTTCTGTTGATGTGTACTTGCATCTTGTTTTTTTCCTCAGTTTTTTGTCTTTCTAGATTTAATTTTTCTTGTGCATCAAGAGAACTGTATATATAATATATATATATACATATAACATATATAAAATATATGTTAAATCCAATATCTGTATATTGGATTTAACATATATTTTAACATATTTAACATTTATTGGACTACCTGCCATCTAGGAGAGGGGATAGGGGGAAGGAGGGGAAAATTTGGAACACAAGGTTTTACAAGGGTCAATGTTGAAAAATTACCCATGCATATGCTTTGTAAATAAAAAATTTAATAAAAAATAAAATGCTAAAAAAGAGAAAATAAAATGCAAGCAAACAATAATAGAAAGAGTGAGAATGCTATGTTGTGATCCACAGTCAGTTCCCACAGTCCTTTCTCTAGATGCAAATAGCTCTCTCCATCGCAAGATCATTGGAATTGGTCCAACTCACTTCGCTGTTGAAAAGAGCCATGTCCATCAGAACTGATCATCGTATAATCTTGTTATTGCTGTGTATAATGATCTCCTGGTTCTGCTCATTTCTTTTTAAATTTTTTAAAATTAATTTTATAATTATAACATTTTTTTGACATTACATATTCATAGGTGATTTTTACAACATTATTCCTTATACTCCCTTCTGTCCAAATTTTTCCCCTCCTTCCCTCCACCCCCTCCCCTAGATGGCAGGCATTCCCATACATGTTAAATGTGTTATAGTATATCCTAGGTACAATATATATGTACAGAACCGAATTTTGTTGTTGTTGTTGCAAAGGAAGAATTGGATTTGGAAGGTAAAAATAACCTGGGAAGAAAAATGAAAATGCAAACAGTTTACACTCATTTCCCAATGTTCCTTCTCTGGGTGTAGCTGATTCTGTCCAACATTGATCAATTGGAATTGGATTAGCTCTTCTCTATGTTGAAGATATCCACTTCCATCAGCATACACCCTCGTACAGTACCATTGTTGAAGTGTATAATGATCTTCTGGTTCTGCTCGTTTCACTCAGCATCAGTTGATTTAAGTCTCTCCAAGCCTCTCTGTATTCCTCCTGCTGGTCATTTCTTACAGAGCAATAATATTCCATAACCTTCATATGCCACAATTTACCCAAACATTCTCCAATGGATGGGCACCCACTCAGTTTCCAGGGTCCTGCTACCACAAAAAGAGCCGCCACAAACATTTTTGCCCATGTGGGTCCCTTTCCCTCCTTTAAGATCTCTTTGGAATACAAGCCCAGTAGAAACACTGCTGGATTGAAGGGGATGCCCAGTTTGATAACTTTTTGGCCATAGTTCCAAATTGCTCTCCAGAATGGTTGGATCCTTTCACAGTTCCACCAGAGTTGTCTTAATTTGTCTCTCATTAATAGTGATTTAGAGCACCTTCTCATATGATTAGAAATGGTTTCAATTTCTTTGAATTTGAGTTAATTTTCTATATATTTTAGAAATATTTAGAAACCTTTGAATGTAAAACTTTCCCCAATTATTGCTTCCCTTCTAATCTTGTCTACATTAGTTTTGTTTGTACAAAACTTTCTAATTTAATAAAATCAAAATTATCTATTTTTTGTTCAATAATGATTTCCAGTTCTTCTTTTGCCACCGATTCCTTCCTCCTCCACAGATCTGAGAGGTAAACTATGCTTTATGTCTCTGTTTCTGCCATGATTCTACCACGATCCTCTTCTCCCTTTTCCTGGAGTTACTGAATCTAAATTCCCCGTGCCAAGCCTCTCCTGAACTCTTGTGATCTTTCCCTTCCAAGCCAGGGAGACTTTGCTTCCATCAGTGCTACAATTCCCAGAAGTCCATATATCCAGGCTTCCGATTCCAAAAGCTCAGGCTCCTTAAACCTGTTAACATGATTTCCCCCGACACTGACGTAGATTCAAGGCTGCAGGCTTGGAGCTGATATATTCCTTGCTCCCTTGACCTCTGGTATGGCCTTTTGTTCCCACATCTGTAGGAGCCTGGACTTAAGCTGTGTTCAGGCTATCTGATGAGATTTCCCAGAGACAACATGAATCAAAGAGCTGGTTTGGGAGGTGGGGAGAGGCTGCCTCGAGCCTGGTCTATGCAAGCTCTGAGGCTGCTGCCGTTATGGGCTCTACCGAATGCCAGTTTTAATAAAAGTGTTTAATAAAAGATTTCAGTGGACGGACTTGGAGATATCATTAACTAGGAAGTCACTGTCCATTCCCACATAAATCATCTTTATTGTTTACTAAATCTCTTGCCGGCTGTCATGGATGAAAGCCTAAGAATAGGTTCAAAACTAAGTGAAAATTCCAGATGAGCTGATGTGGGACAGGAAGTAGTAGGTTTGTTCATTTCAGCTCCTTTCCCCCTTTTCTTGCTGACTCTTGACCTGCTCTGGCTGTCCCCCCTCCTCTCCTCTTCCCACTGAGGTCAGCCCCATAAGCCTCGAGCATCTGCCTCATGAACCTCAGAACCAGCAGAATGATGGGATTTCTCCCAGGTTTCAGTCAGAGAATAAAGAGGCAGGAAACATGAAGAAGAGCTTCCCAGGCTCCTCAGAGTTTTTCTAAGCCTGAGGCAGACTTATCCCCCTGGTCCTGTCTTGGTTCCAGCATGGATGGATGGGTGGCTGCCCCTACCTTCCTATAAGGGTCCATTCTGTGCCAGGCTCAGGGCTGTCCCTCTTCTCATCTTCCACTAAAACATGGACATCCAGGGAGCCAGGCAGAAAAAAAAATGGAAATGCCTTCACCGCCTCCACTTCTAAGGGTTCAGGGAACGGAACCAGGATTTCATGGTACTGGCTTTGGAGGCAAGGGACCTCGGTTCAAATGCTGCCTCTGTCACTCATGCTGGGCAGTCTTGGGCAGTTAGCTTCTCAGAATTTCAGCTTCTGCATCTGCAAAAGAAAGGTTTGTACGAGACAGATTGCTGAAAGCTCTTCTAGCTCCGTCTGCCACCTGTCAGCAAGGCAGCCTCCCTGGGTCCTCATCCATAAAATGAGGAGGCTGGGCTAGAACCCTGAGGTTCCTTCCATCCCTGGCAAGTCCCTGATTCTGGCAAAAGCAAACTCCATGGATTCCCCGTTCACCCAGTGGTCCCCGGTGACCACCTTCCTCGGTCACTTCTGCACAATAAAACTCAGAGCCTTCAAAATATCAGCCCATTTTCTACTGGATAGGAGTTCCTGGGCATTTATTTAATCCTTCTCCTTGATATGAGAGAAAAATATATACTCTTATTTTGGAGATTCTCAAGTTACCGAATCAGCTTAGTTGAGATTTCAATTCTTGTTTCTTTTTTCCTCATGATGTCAGGTAGACAGACACAGGGCCGCCATTCAGTCTGGGCAAGTCTTCCCAGGTGTGGCTGATCAGAGGGCCTTTCCTGCTACATGGGAGGCTTTGCTCCCATCGGGAGCTCAGTGAGTAGGGAATGCCCCACTCTACTAATGGAAAGATGGTGAAACGCAGGAGTAAGGATGAGAGCTGGCACTTGTGTAGTGCTTCATGGCTACATTTTATCTCAGGTGATCCTCACAACCACCCTGTGAGGAAGGTGCTATTATGATCCTTTTTTTACAGATGAGGAAACTGAGTCAGACAGCCATGAAGTGTATTGCCCAGATAACTTATCGACAAAGTATCCGAGGCTGAATTGGAACTTAGGTCTTCCACTTTATTACAATGTTGGCAAAAGGGAAATATTCTAATTTTCAAAGAAGGGAAGAAACAAAACCCTGCAAACTATAGGCCCAGGAACTTGACTTCAGGTCCTGGGAAAATTCTAAGAGGGATTATTAAAGGGACAGTTGGTACACTGAGAAAGGGAAGCAGTGAAAATCAAGAGCTAGGATGGTTTCTTTACGAATCTTTGAGAATAGTCTAACCTCTTTTCTTTTTCAGACAGGATTGCTAAAGTAATAGACGAGAGGAACACAGTGATTAGTGCTTCTCTGATTTAGGAAAACTTTGGACAAAGTCTGTCGTGCAATTCTTCTAGGGAAGATGGGGAAATAGAGGTTAGACAATAATGCCCTGGTCGGATGGCCCATAGAGTAGAGAACTGCTAATAGGGGGAGAAGTCTCCAGTGAGGTGCCCAAGGATCCAGTCCTGGCCCTGGAGTATTTATCATTTCTATCAGTGATTTGGATAATTTGCACATGACCCCAAGCTGGGAGGGAAAGCTGACGCAGAGCATGGAAGAGTCAGGATCCAAAAGGATTTGACAGAAGAGCTGGATTCAATAAGATGAAATTCAGTGGGAATCAAAGTAGAGCCTTGTACTTGAGAACAGAAAAACAACTTTTCAAGGAAGTGATAAGGAAGATCTGGAGAGAGAGCAAGAGAACAGTTTATTTTTTATTTTTTATTTTTTCTGAGTCAATTGGGGTTAAGTGACTCACCCAGGGTCACACAGCTAGGAAGTGTTAAGTGTCTGAGACCAGATTTGAACTCAGGTCCTCCTGACTTTAGGGCTGGTGCTCTGTCCACTGCGCCATCTGGCTGCCCCAAGAACAGTTATTCTGAAAGATTTTTGTGGATCTCAAGCTCCTCAGGAGTCAGCATTTGGATGGCATTGGGCCAATGTGATCTCAGGTGGCTCGGCAAGGAGAAGTGAACAGCTTCATTTAACGGTTTCCAGGAGTCAGGAAGCGATGCTCTTATTGCACGAGCTGTTACCTGGAGCCTCACGTCCAGTTCTGGGCGGCAGCGTTCAGGCACATTATTAACTGGAGAGCGTTTGGACGAGGGCAGCCCACGTCGCTCAGGACGAGAGGATCAGTTGAAAAAGCTGGGAACGAGCAGCCTGAAGAAAAGAGACTTCAGCGAGAGCATCTGAGTGATTCAAGCGTTTCCAGAGACGCCATTTGAAGCAAGTATTCCATTGGCCATGCTTCTCAGAGGCAGAACCCGAAACGTGGACGGAAGTAACAAAGAGGGACATTTCAGCTTCTAACAACGACCTCCAAACTTTCTAACAGCCAGAGCAGCCAAAGGTGGGGTAGGCTTCCTAGAGAAGCGGTGGGTCCCCTCACTGGAAGTCTTTAAGCAACTCTACAATGACTCATTAGCCATATTATAGGCTATATTATATTATGGGCTGCAAGGGAGTGCCACAGTGCATAGACTGCATAGACTCATCTTCCTGAATTCAAATCTGACCTCAGACACTTACTCTCGAGTAGCACTGGGTAAATCACTTAACCCTATTTGCCTCAGTTTCCTTATCTGTAAAATGAGCTGGAGAAGGAAACCACTCCAGTATTTTGGCCAAGAAAATCCCTGATGGGGACACAGGAAATCAGACATGACTCAACAACATCTGGACTTCCAATTCTAAGAATCTGTCATTCTGTGATTCTAAAACTCGTGGTTTTAGAATCTTACTGGATGTAAGAGTGGAGGAAAAAAATAAAGGGATACATAAATAGATCAAGGCACAGATGGAAAGAATGAAGGGAGGAAGGGAGGAATAAATAGATCGAAGGGAGGAATAAATAGATTGAAGGATGCATAGAGGAATGGAGGGAAGTATGTCAGGATGGAAAGAGGCAAGGATGGACGGAGGAAGAGAGAGATGAAGAGGAATGGAGGGATGGATAGAAGGATGGAAGAATAGAATGATGAATTTAGAGAGGGGTAGATGAAAGGATGAATGTAGGGATAAGAGAAGGAAAGTATAGAAGGATGTGCCAAGGAAAGGAAGGAGAAATGTAGTGAGAGAGGGAAGAATTGACAGAATATGGAGAGGTAACTAAAGAATTGAATTCAGGGTTGGTGGTAGGGCAAGAGTGGGTGAAGAAATAGGCTAAAGGGATAGATAGAGAGATGGAGAGATAGAGGGCTCTACCTCAAAGATCCACCTTAAAAGGAAGGGTCCTGCGATAAGACAAGCTTTAAAAACCAGCCAGTGGAAGCAATGCGCTGATTTCTTTACCACACACGCATTTCTTGCTATATAAAATCTCTTCTGAACTCCCATGACTTGCTGGTGCCCATGAAGTTAGAACATTAGTCTCCCAGGATTCAAGGTAAAGAGAGAGATGGGCAAATTAAAGTGAAATGTTGCAGAACGGTCCATCTCTCCAGATGCAGTCAGGATCATGTGACACCTTCTTAATCCCACAGTGTGGCCATCACTATTCAGCCAGTTTGAGACAGGAGGGTTTCCGAGCCAAGATTTGAGACAGGAGCAGAGGTGGGAAATGGGCGACAGTGGAAAGAATGCTGGCTTTGGGTACAGTCAATCCCACCTCTGGCCCTTATTCTAACCTGAGTGACCCTGGGAAAGAGGGCGAACCGCTTCTGGACTCAGCTCCATCTCCTATAAAATATAAGCATTTAACTGAACACCAACCAGAAGACTGTGTATTTGATCCTAGAGGCTGTAGGGAGCCAATGCAGATTCTTGAGTAGGGGAGATGACCTGTTGAAATCTGCCCTTAGGAGGCTGACTTTGGCAGTTTATTAAAGTTTTTAAATAAATAATTTAAATAAGTTATTATCATTATATATTACATATAATTATGTATAAGTAATATATAATTATAATAATTTAATAAAAATCTAATAAAATAAATAATTTAATGAAGTTATTAAAGTTTATTAAAGACTGGTGAGAAGAGGCTTGAGGCAGGTAGCAGCTCCCTACCCCCGCCAGCAGCTACTGCCCCACTTCTGACCCTTTGGCTGTAAGTCTGGAGATACTTTCTTCAAAATTAGGCACCAAATAACATACAGAGGAGTGCAAAGGGAACCAAGGATGTTGAAATGGTCATTCTAGAAAGCTTCAGAGACTCCAGAAAAAGGAGCCCTGCCTTAGATCTAGAAGCCCACCCCTTATTTTCGAGCCAAATGCTTTTATTAAATAATCCACATCAAAAAGTGTCTTCAAAATATGAAATATGCAGAGAAGGAGGGAGCGGGTCTCCTCTGCAATCTGAGATGGAATCCTGCCTTGCAAAGGCCTGGAGGTTTTCCCCCTCTCTTAGATTGTAAGCTCCTGGAAGCAGCTAGGGGGCGCAGTGGATAGAGCACTAGCCCTGAATCCAGGAGACCCGAGTTCAAATCTGGTCTCAGACACTTAACACTTCTAGCTGTGTGACCCTGGGTGAGTCACTTAACCCCAGCCTCAAGGGAAAAAAAAAGGTTGTAAGCTCCTTGAAGGCTCCTTTTGCTTCCTTTTGTACCCTCAGTACTTAGCACAGTGCCTGGCACATGTTTCATGCTTATTGGTTGATTAATTGAGTGAATGAATGAATGAGCGTGATTCCTGCTTCTTCTCCCCAACTTTGGAGAAACACAAGAACTATCAGTATTTTGGGTCAAGAGATGAGTGTTAAAGGGCAGTAGGTGACCCAGTAGATAGAGCATCAGCCCTGAAACCAGGAGGACCTGAGTTATTTGAACTCAGACACTTAACACTTCCTGGCTGTGGGACCCTGGGCAAGTCACTTAACCCCACTTGCCTCTGAGAAAAAAAGAAACAGAGATGAGTATTAGAGTTTGCTTTCAAGGGGGAAGACTAGTCCTCCTTTTTGTCTTGGGCAGACAGGTGAGGAGGGGACAGGCCCGTGGGAGGATGCTGCTCTTATCCAATAACAGCAGAGAGAGCAGAGCTGGATTCCTGGGAAGGGGAAGAAGCTCTGAGCAGGGGAGAGAGGCAGCAGCAGTCCTGAGAAATGCAAGAGTTAGAGGGAATCAGCGGATCACAGAGTGAGATCTGCAAGGGGCCGCAGGGATTCTCTAGTCCCACTTCCTCCTCCTTTTTTTTTTTTTCCTGAGGCTGGGGTTAAGTGACTTGCCCAGGGTCACACAGCCTGGCAGTGTTCAGTGTCTGAGACCACATTTGAACTCGGGTCCTCCTGAATTCAGGGCTGGTGCTCTATCCACTACGCCCCCTAGCTGCCCCCTCACCTCCTCCTTTTATAGAGGAGATAATTGAGACCCAGAGTGGGGAGGGAGAGAGAGAGAAGGAGATTGTAGGATCTTAGGGGCCCTCTGATCCAATGGAGAAAAATGAGGCCCAAGGAGGGTTAGTTCCAAACTTTCTCCTTCTCTCCTTCACTTTCCCCTCCCTGGAGCGGAGTCCAGCTGTGATCAAAAGTTAGTACCAATGCTTTGAATTCTTCCCGGTTCAGTTGTAAGCACCTTGAGGACAGGGACTATTCACTTTTGTCTATGAATAAACCTAAGATAATACTTGGCAGTTAGAGGAACTTAACGAATGCTTGTTGATTGGTTGCTACTTGCAATGCTTTTTGTAGGACTTCTACTGTCACTGATGAAATTCTGCCATTATGGGTCTCTCTGTTGCTTTTGGGGGCAACATGAACATGGAGAGAGAGAAAGGAGAATCACTTGCTGGTGTCTCCTGCTTAGAATGGGCCTTTTCCTTTCCTGCCTCTCCCTAGACAAACAATTTGTTTTTTTAGTTTCCCTTAAGTCCCTCCTCCTTGGAAAAAAGTCGTCTCAGATCTTGGATGAAGCTCTCTCTAAGCTCCTGGCAGAGTAACCCTACCTTGGAGCATCATTATAACTGAAGACACAGAGAGACACTTAGGTATGACACAACGAAGTACCATTCTCCCTGATGGCTTTGTTTCAAACCCATCAGTCAACAAACATTTATTAAGCGTCAGGTCCTGTGCTAAGTGCTGGGGACACAAGGAAAGGCAGAAGACAGTCCTTATTCTCCAGGAACTCACAATTTAATGGGAGACCCAATATACAAACAATAATGGATAAGATGAATATGGACGGGACAAATTAGAAATAAGCCATAGAGGGAAGGCATTAGCTTTGAGGAGGTCCAGAAAGGCCGCTTCTAGAAGAGTGGGATTTTAGCTGGGATTTGAATGAAGCCAGGAGGTAGAGATGAAAAAGGAGAGATTCCTGGGTTTGGAGGAAAATGCCCAGGGTCCATGAAAAAGACACCCAATGTCTCTGTATCACAGCGTGTACCTTAGGAAGGTATAAGAAGACTGGTTAGCAAGGGGCAAGTTATAAAGGGCTTTGAATGCCAAAAAAAACTGGTATCTGATCCTGGAGATGACAGAAAAATGACAGCAACTGGCAACTGATTGAATATGTGACTAAAGGTGACTGGGAAATGGTAGCACCCTCCATAATAATATGAAAGATAGGAATTAGGAAGGACTTGGGAGGAAAAGTCAATTCTGTTGAATTTTAGATATCTACAAGACATCTAGTTTGAGATCTAATAGGCAGCTGGATATTCAAGACTCGGGACCAGGAAAGAGGTTAGGGCTGGATTAACAGATCTGAGAATCTTCAGCATAGAAATAATCATTGAATACATGGAAGGTGATAATAATTACCAAGTGAAGTAATATTGAAGGAGAAGAGAAGAAGACGCAGGCCTGGGAGACATCTGCCTCCTGTACGTCTGATCTGGAGGAGGATCCAGCAAAGGAGACGGAGATGGAGAGGTCAGAGGAATAGGATGAAACATCGTCATGACAACCCAGAGAGGAGAGCATCCAGGATGAGAGAGAGGTCGACAGTGTCAAAGGCTGCCGAGAGACCAAGAAGGATGAAGATGGAGAAAAAGCCATTAGGAAAGTCAGGAAGACAAAATCAGCCTTCTCTGAATTGACCAGCGCTTTCCAGCTTCACTGTAATTTTAAATCTTACTCATTATGCTAATGCAGATCAATTCCCACTAATACACCAATTGGACACATTGTAGTCAGGATAAATTCAAATGCAGTCTAGTTATTATTTTTCCTGTGGGCAATTGTCAATTGGCAGGAAATGGCCCAGGAATACGACAGCAGCTTGCTAGAAGAAGAAAACATGCTCCATTTCCATGGGGCTCCCTTCCATGCATCTGCTTAATGGCCACCCTAAATCCAATGGGCCATAGCCTAGTCAGAGTGGTCCACTGCTGTCCTAATGGTGGCAGAAGGTGGCAAAGCAAGGAATTTAAACATTGGCTGCATCCCCGGTGATAAACTGAAGAAAGGTTCTGGATGGGAGTCCTTAGAAGTTAGGAAAAGCAGATAGCTCATTGCTATGGGTAGTGAGCTACCTGAGGGGCGGGATTGCACATCTTGAGGAGGTCACAGATTTGTATAAATTGATGCTGAATTGATGTTGGGTATAGGACATTTCCTAGTACTTCATCAATTCTAGGTTTTATTGTGCAGCCATTCAGTTGCCTCCGCCTCTCTGTAATTCCCTGGCCCTTCTGTCCTCCACTATCTTCCAGAGTCCGACCACGCTCATGTTCACTGCTTCCATGATCCTCTCTCTCCACCTCAGCCTCTGCTGTCCCTTCTCCTTTTGCTTTCAATCTTCATCTACATCAGGGTCTTTTCCAATGAGACCCTTCTTCTCATTATATGGTCAAAAATATTCAAGCTTCACAGTCAGTATTTGACCTTCCCATGAATAACCTGAATTAATTTCTTTATGCATTGACTGGTTTGCTCTCCGTGCTGTCTCAAAGGTCCTCTCCAGCACTACAATTCAAAGATATCAATTCAATACTGAGTACTAGAGTCAAAACGTCGAGTTAGCCACCGTACTTAGTTTCAAAGTGGTTCCGGTAGAATGTAATCTCACTGGAGGCAGTGATTGCCTTATTTTGTATCTGTAACTGCCTTGAACACATCTGTAACTTCCTGAATAGAGGGTTGTTGAGTTGGATTGGATCTTTAGCATTTGCAGATGCAAAGTGTTATTGTTTTCATAGTGTCACTGTAATATTCTGACAATTTGAGGGTGGTCGTTTGAGAGATGGGAAAACAAGTGATTTGGAGCAAAGTGATGATCTGAAGCAAACGTGGATAAATCCCTTCCACAGTCATGTCTTCACGTTTTTCTCCCCTTTCCTCTGTTTCCCCCTTGATCCTTCCTACCCAATGCCTTCAGCCTTCAGAGCTCCAGAACCTCTGTCTCTGGATCAGCATTCTACAAATCATTGAACCATGGAACCCCTGGATGGGCCCTCAAAGACCACCTGTTCCAACAAATACTCAAAAGGCATCCTCACTATCATGCACTTGAGAAGTGCTCATCCTCTGCCTCTGCTTGAAGACTTTAAGGAGGGAAAGCTTAGTTTCTCAACGTGGCCCATTGCATTCTGGGATAGATATAATTGGTAGGATGTTTTTCCTGCCATCAAGCTGAAATTAGCCAGTTAGCAACATCTACCCATCACCCTAATTTTGTCTCCTATGTCCAAATGGAATAAACCTAATCCCTCTCCCACATGACAGTTCTTCAGATATTTTAAAAACAGCTGACTTGCGCCAAATTACATATAGCAAGTGTTGGACCAGAGCCATAAATAGGATAGAGGAATCAGTGCTTTGCCAAAGGATACTGAAATTTATAGGACAAGAATATTAATACATACATTCCTTTAAAATGTTTTATTTTACCACATAGATGTGTCTTAGCAATACAGTAATCTAAAAATATAGTTGCTGTCTACTTTAAGTTCTGATGACATTTCTTTTTCAATAAATACAATTCATTTTTTCTCAATAACAGATATCAAAACAGTTCTATTCCATTAAGGCAGTATATTGAAATATGTTGGGGTTTTTTTTTTAGTAGCAGTTTATTTTTCCTCTTTGGCAGTACCTGATTTTTTAATTCAGAGCAACACTACTGCAGAGGAATAAATTATATTGAAATAAATGTGATATATCATATCATAAAATATCCTTTATTGTTTTTTCTTTTAAAAAATTAATCTATGCCTCTTATTACTCTCACCCCTTCAACTGAGCAAATTAAAAAAAAGCCTTTTGAAAAATGAAGCCCTCAATACACAGATGCATTGTCCAGTAAAAAAAATCCTGCATTGCCCATGTCCAAAATTGCCTGTCTCTTTTGCATCTTTGGTTCATCATATTTTTGGTGGGAAGTGAGGGGTATATTTGATTTTTATTCTTTTGGCATATATATATTTTTTAGCAGTGTGGAAACTACTGTAGCTATGAATTCTCTCTATTTATTCAATTAAATTTGTCTTATTAACTACTTATATTATTTTAAAAATCTTGAGTGATTTGAGAGTGAGTTTCCTGCTAGCCATCCCTGGGATGGTTCCACTATTAACTCCTAGAGAGTTCTAAGCTATACATTCCATTAGTACATTAGTACATCCATTAGACCCATTAGTACAGGAGAGTAATAAACACACCTCTTCCCAGATCATACCAACTTGAAAAAGACAAAAACTTACAGGTCCGCAGGATTACTTTTAAAAACAGCTGTACAGAAAGCCTAAAGCTTGGGGTAGTGCCTTTTCTACTTGGGAAGCAGAGCCTCATTGCAGCATAAAGTTAAAATTTAAGAAATAGTCTGGAAAACAACAACAAAAATATTCTGACCACAAAAAGTTACTATGGTGACAAGGAAAATCAAAACACACTTAGAAGACCACAACAAAGACAGTTCCTGCATCCAAAGCATCAAAGAAAAATATAAATTAGCCTCAGTCATGGAAGATTTCAAAAAGGATTTTAAAAACCAAATAAAATAGGTATGGGGAATATTAGGAAGAGAAATGAAACAGCATCATGAAACAAAATCATGAAAAAAAGTAAAGGAAGCACAAAAATGGAAGAAAACAGCACCTTAAAAACAGAATAGAAGCAATGATTAAAAAAACACAGAAATCCAATGAAAAGAAGAATGCTTTGAAAAACAGAATTGGCCAAATGGAAAAAAAAGATATATAGAAAAATCACTAAAGAGAAGAACTCCTTAAAAAATAAAATTGGTCAAATGGCAAAGAAGATACAAAGCTCATTGAAGAATATAATTCCTTAAAAATTAGAGCTGTGCAAGTTTAATATAATGACTTTATGTGACATCAAGAAACAAACAAAATCAAAAGAACAAAAAAATTAAGAAAATGTGAAATATCTCATTGGAAAAACAACTGATCTGGATTTAAGAATTACTGGATTACCTGAAAGCCATGATAAAAAAGGAATCTAGACATCATCTTTCAAGAAATTATGAAAAGAAACTGTCCTGATATTCTAGAACAAGAGGGTAAAACAGAATGGAAAGATTTTTATTAATCACCTCATGAAAAAGATCCCGAAATGAAAATTTCCAGGAATTTTATAATTAAATTTCAGGCTTCCTACACAAAGGAGAAATATTGCAAGCCTCCAAAAACTATTTAAATATCATAGAGCCACATTTGGTATAAAACAAGATTTAGCAGCTTCTACATTAAATGATTGGAAGGCTTGAAAATGATATTTCAGAGGGCAAAAGAGCTAGAATTATAACAAAAAAATCATCTACCTAGCAAAAGTGAATATAACCCTTCAGAGGGAAAAAATATTCAGTGAAATAGATGACTTTCCAGCATTTGTCATGAAAAGACCAGAGATTAATTGAAAATTTGGTTTTCAAATACAAGATGCAAAAAAAGCATACAAAAAAATAAAAGGGAAAGGAAGGTCATAAGGGATTCAATAAGGTTAAAATATTTCTTCATGGAATTCCTTCAAGTAATACGTACTCCTAAAATTTTTCATTATTAGGGCAGTTAGAAGGATTATATATGGAAAGAAGAGATGTGTACATGGGGGGACGAATATTAAAATTGCTTTTACATGTAATTGGGAAAAGTAAAATCTTAAGATTTTAAAAATAACATTGATAATTCATAATAATATGAATTATTCTCTGATTAGCTCACTTGACTCTATTCTGTTCATACACATCTTCTCAGGAAACTTTCATAATTTCTTAATTATATCTATTATTAAATTTTCTGTGTGAGCACTTAGGCTTTGGACAAATATGACAGATCTGGACTTGATTTATTGATTGTGTAGAATTAAGAAAGTGATGAAAGAAATATTCATACGGAAGTGAACTGTGTGCACATCTCCCCCGTCACCTCCAACCCCAGATTTGATTATTAAACATTTATTGACACACCTGGATGAGTAAGTGGAGGAGGAGAGGCTAACAAATTGACAGAAAAGCACAAGCAAAAACAGGAAGGCAAGAAAGAACACGTATGGATCATTGTAAGGAGAAGGGCTTGACTGAAAGAGCTGGACGATTCTTGGGATAGTGTAGAAAATGGAAGTTGGCTCCAGAGTGAGTGAGGCTCAATCATGTCAATCATTGGAAGTAGTCCAAGAACTTGGAATTGTGGGGAATAAGGAACCCCTGCAGTGTCTTAAGCAGGGATATGATATGATATAAGCTATATTTAAGGAAATTCACATGATTCTGATATATAAAATTGATCAAAGGAGAGCAAATGCAGATCAGGGAGAATAGCTGGAAGATGTTGTTACTGGAATAAACCAAGAGAGGTTTGCTGATCCTGGGCATTCACTTGCCATCTGGCCTCGTACTGGACCTGTTTATTCAGTTCTAGCATCCAGCCTGCATTCCCATGACCCCTCCAGTTAAGGCCCCCACCCTCTCTCTCGTAGATGACCGTCAGAACCTCCTAATTCCTTGAATCTCATCTCATTCATCCTCTACACAGATGCCAGAAATAATCCAAGCACAGGCTGGACCAGGTCATGTTCCCACTCAAGAATGCTTAACACCCCCTTAGTGTAAGGGTAAGATCGACTTCTCTAAAGCCCCTCAAAATCTGGCTCTAGAATCTTTTCAAGATGTACGACACATAATTCCCTTTCACACACACGCTTTTCCTGATAAACTGGCCTTGTTGCTTGATCACTGAGCTCAGTATTTGATCTCATCCCACTGACACAAGATTTTTCTCATACTTAGAATACCTTCCTTCCTTGCCCTTATTCTTAGCTTTTGTCAAGGTGCCCATCAGATACCACCTCCTACAGGAAGGCTTTCTTGGTTACCCCTAGTTGTTGGTGCTTTCTCCCTTTTCATTTAATATTGTGTTTATTTGTGTATTAAAATGCTGTATTTTTCAAGTAGAGAAAATATTTTAATTTTTTCCTTTCTATCCTTAACCCCTATCATAATTCTTGGCACAGAGTAGGCCCTTAATAAGAGCTTGTTGCGTTAGGAAAACACAGGGAATACAGAAAGGCCAGAAATCATAGATCTGGAGCTGGAGGAGATCCCAGAGGCAGTCTAATGAGAAAGAAACGAAAGTTGCATGACTTATTCAGGATGCACAGGTTAAGTTTTTGAATCCCCAGTCCAGCTCTCTTTCCATAGCACTGTCCCTCAACAGTAATCCTGATTGGCTGAGGGTCGTCTAAATGCCTCCTTTCTTATTTGGAAATTGTTATTTATGTAAAAGGACAGAAAAATGGCTTGTAGTAGAAAAACATTGAGAACAGCAGCGTCTCAGGAAGAATATTTGGGCAGAAACCCAGTAGTTCTGAGAGGATCAGAGAAGCCACCTCTGAGAGAAAAGGGCCAGATTGCCACGGCAGCTCATCCCTGTGTCCTACGTGCAGACCCCAGCTGCCAGTCAGGAAACCTCGAACACCTGAACAGCTGTTGGGTATCCATCCTCAATGATCAATGTGGCCCCGGGAGGCGGATGCACCTCAGTTTGATTTAGAAGCTGGTGAGGAGGCACGGCATCTCTGTGTGCCAGGCACTAGGCTAAGCTCTGGGGGTACAAACACAGGCAAAATAGTCAGGGCCAGCGGGGTGGTGCTGTGGAGAGGGCAGCCACACTGAAGTCAAGAAGACCTGAGTTCAAATGCAGCCCCAGGCACTTGACCCTATAGCTCTGTGACCCTGGCCAAGTCCCTTAATCCCAATTACCTCACAAGAAAGAGAGAAAGAAGGAAAGAAAGAGAGAGAGGAAGAAAGGAGGGAAGAAAGGAAGAAAGGAGGGGAGAAAGGAAGAAAGAAGGGAAGAAAAGAAGAAAGAAGGGAAGAAAGGAAGAAAGGAGGGAAGGAAGGAAGGAGAGGAAAAAAGAAACAGTCCATGCCTTCAAATGGATTTCAATTTAATAAGAAAAAGAGCTTATAAAAGGGAGCTGAAGTGCAACTGAGAGAAGCTCCCGGGCTTGGCCCTCTGTACAAGTGGAGACCTGGTAGGAGTTTGCAAAGGGGGAGAGAGAGCCAGCACACTGGAAGGGAGCTCCGGCAAACCCCAGTTGTTGAAGAGGGGAGCCGGTCAGATGTGGGTTTTACCCAGCAGGGCGGGGCCATGCCCAACAAGGGACTCAAAGTAGAGACTCTTTCTTAGGAGCCAGGAGGTCAGATGGCAGGCTGGAGTTTAGTTGCCCTGGGCATAACTGTCTGCTCATCCCCCTCCATGGCCATGGTGGGATGCCCAGGCTCATAGGTGGGCAGATGTGTTATGTTTATTATGTTTGTGTCCTATTGTTTCATGATCAAGAGCTGATGGAGTGACCGAGTGTGGATCACAACGTAGTATTTTCACTTTTGGGTTGTTATTTGCTTGTGGGTTTTTTTTTCATTTTTTTTTTTTCTGTTTGATCTGATTTTTCTTGTGCAGCATAATAAATGTGGAAATAGGTTTAGGAGAATTGCCCATGTTTAATCTAGATTGGATTATTTACTGTCTAGGGGAGGGGGGAGGGGAGAAAGGAAGGAGAAAAATATGGAAGATAAGGTTTCTCGCGAACAAATGTTGAAAGCTATCTTTGCATGTATTTGCAAAATAAAAATCTATTATTAAAAAAAAAAAGCTAGTGGAGCCATTCTGGCAAGTTTGTTTCAGTGGGAATCTGGAGCCTGAGGGGCACAGTAGCTGTCCGGCTCCTCCCTAGCCAGGGTTACCCCCCTCTTCCCTGAGAACGCCCCCAAACCTGCCGCACGTGTAGGGGAGCTGAGAGAGCTAGTCCTAGCCCAGAGAGATTCCTAGTCTGGCAGAGGTCGATGCCAGGCCTGCGCGGGCACTGATTAAGCCAATGAGAGAGATACACAGCTGGGAATTGGGCAGAGAAGGCAGAGCAGAGTGAATTCTGGGAGGGATTCGGGCTGTCGGAGAGGGATGCGATCCCGGTCTGCTTGTTCTTCCTCTTTGGACAGTGGGAGACACGGGGCAGAGAGGGGGCAGAGAGGGGACTGCGTGACGGCTGCCCGAGGTTTTAGAGCCGGGGACAGAAAGCAGAAGAATGGCTCAGTCCACAGCGGATTGATTTCGAAATTCACTTGTCTGCTAATGTGAAGTTTCTGAATTAGCGCTGCTCTTTTATCTCATGAATACAGTCTATAAATAGTACAGCAGGGCTCCCTTGAGTGCAGCAGGAGATGGAAGATGGGAAGGAGGAAGCACGGGAGGCTGCAATCCTGACTCTGCGCTAACCACCTGGGGACCGGGGCAAATGACTTCCACTCCAGGGCCTCAGTTTCTCTCTCTGTCAAATGAGGGGGATGGGCTTAAGGAGCCCTAAGGTCCCTCCCTGGAGTCCCAGATACCACCCCCCTTCTCCAGGAAGCCTCTCGCCCTCAGTTCATTCTCTCCCTCTTGTTCTGTATGTAACTTGCTTGACCTTGTGGCCCGCATGTCGAACCCTTGGGGGCAGCCTTTTCTTTTGCCTTTTTTTGTATCCCCAGCCTTTAGCGTAATGCCTGACACATAGTAGGCCTTGTGCCGACTGCCCCAGTGAACAGTCAGGAGTGTCTCGGTCCTCCTGACTTCAGGGCTGGTGCTCTGTCCGCCGCACCAGCAGCTTCCCAGAACTTTACTTTTCCAAAGAGCAGACAGAATTGTTCAAGATCACACAGGGAGAAAGGAGCAGACCAGCCATTCAAGGCTACGTCATCTGCCTCCCAGATGTTCCCTACTACCTTGGCAGGCTCTCCAGCAGAGCAGCCCCCACACAAACAAGGCGAAGCCTCCTCATTTAGATGAGGAAGCAAACCAAGAAAAGATCACTGACTTATCCAAGGTCATGTGGGTAGCAAGAGGCAAAGCTGGAAGGTGGAGCCATTCTCTCTCTCTCTTCCTTACCGTTGCAAGAAACGCTCTCAAGGAACGTCCTCCTTCCTCCAGGGCCCGGTGTCTTTCTCAGGTCATGGACTAGAAAGTCCGGATTGGAATCTAGGGGGAATTTTCTTTTAATGGGAATTGACTGCCCCACAGTTGAGCCATACAAATGAGAAGCCCTGAGTCACTGCTGACTAAATCCCAAAGGCCAGAGCTCAGTGTGGAAGAAGCAAGGCCTGGCATTTCTGTGACAGCAGCTGGGCACGTGTCCCGGGAGGACCTGCCGCACACCAGGATCCCCATCCCCAGGGCCAGGGCAACGTTGGCAGGTTTTGTTGCAGTTCCATGGTTCAGTACGGCGCACTCGTCATGACCCCCGGACCGTAGAACAGCAGCCCTTCCGGCCTCCAGCATCTCCTCAAGTCAGTTCAAGCTCGTGTCCATTGCTCCCATGACTCTCTCCGTCCCCTCCCCTGCCAGCCCCTTTTTACCTTCAATCTTTCCCGACATCTGGGCCTTTTCCAGGGAGTCCTGTCTTCTCATTATGTGGCCAAACTATTTAAGCCCCAGTATGTCCCCTGCCAGCGAAGAGTCTGCATTAATTTCTTTAATTATCGGCTGATTTGATCTTCTTGCTGTCCAAGGGACTCTCAGAAGTTGGCAGTCAGCATCCAGATTTAGGAAGGACACGAGGCTTCTTTACTGAAGGTGATAATCACTTGGCAGCAGTGGCCAGCAACAAACGGGAGGGCAGAGGAGACGTCCATCAGTCAGTAACTCCTGGGATCAATGAACAAGGGAAGAAGGGCACCCGAGTCTGAGGAGGCTCTTTCTTATAGAAAAATGAGATGTTTCTTTTCTCTCCCTCCTCCTTTCCTTCTCTCTCTCCCTCTCTCTGTCTATCTGTGTCTCTGTCTCTCTGCGGCTCTCTCTCTGCCTCTTTGTCTCTCTGCGTCTGTCTCTCTCCCTCTGTCTCTCTTCTTTCTTGTTTCCTTCTTTTCTTCCTATCCCTCTCTCTTTCTTACATTCCCTTTCCTTTTCCCCCACTTCCTCCTTCTTTTCCTCATATCCTCTCTCACTTTCCCCTCTTTCCCTTTAATCTTTCTCACCCCTTCTCTCTTCTCCCTACCCCTCTCTCTTTTCTCTGTGTGTTTCCTTTCTGCCTTTCTCCATTTCTGTCCCTCGGCCTCTGAATCTGTCACTCTGTTCATCTCTATCTCTCTGTCACAGGCACAACTGATAAAGTTTTCCTACACTCACCGTATCCAATTCCTTCCTCTGAACTATCCACTGTCTCTATGCCCCTGCCTCCCCTCCAGCTCTCACCCTGGTTCACGCGCTCATCGCCTCCGACATGCTCTATAACAACTCTTTCCTATCCCCAGTCTCTTCCATCCTCCCCATCTTGCTGCAAGGAGATTTTGCTAAAGCACTAGTCTAATTGTGTCCCTGTCCCTCCTCCATAAGCTCCAATGGCTCCCTATTTCCTGCTGGATCAAATAGAACATTCTTTCTTTGTCATCTAAAACTCTTGGCAATCTGGACCCTTCCTCACTTAATAGGCTGAAGATACATTAGTTCCTCCCCCCTCACTATAGCTCAGCCCTCCAGGTATGCCTCTGTTCCTCACTCAAACTGTGTCCCATCTCTGTACCTTTGCATACTGACCCTCATGCCTGCAAGTCTCTTCTTCCTGACTTTGTGTCATCACAGAAGATTCTGCTCGTGGGTCACTTTCTGCAGGAAACCTTTGCTAGGATGCCCTCCCGCAGCGAGAAGTGATTTCCCTTCTAGAGTGAAAGGCCCTCGGGTCTTTATGTAACAGGGAGCTTCAGATATCCATGTGGTCTCCCCCATTAGACCGAGGTGATTTTTGCCTTTCTTTGTTTCCAGCTGCTTGGCCCAGTGCCTGGCACAGAGGAAGCACTTAAGAAATGCTTCTGGATTGATGGGTTGACGTGCCTCGGTGATCGCTTCCCAGAACCATTGAATTTTCACAGCATCATTGAAGAAAGAGCCCCAGAGAAGGAAATCTCACGTCTTCCTTAGGCTTCTCTATTCTGATCCTGGACAGCTCCAATTATCTTTCTACTGAAGCAACAACCTATTGTGTCTCCTTCTTCCCCACCCCATCCCCAGAAAAGTGTTATTTAAATGTCAGCCTTTCAAGACTTCTTGATTAAAGACCACATTTTAAACTTCTCTACAGGAAAGAACACAGAAAGATCATCCTTGTGACTGAGTCATAGGGACCTCCACAAAATTTGCAGGGGACTCTCAGTCAATAATTACCTAGAGACAAGATTATAATCAGAAAGATAACAAAATCAAGAGCGGCTCCAGAAGGCTTGGCACCAGTGGTCTGGACCCTAGTCATTAATTCTTTATCCATGGTAACTCATGAAACATATTCTTTATACCTAAATTAATTCTTCACAGTGTAAAGATCTAACCATCAGCCTTCCAAAATGCCAAGAATACTCATGGTGCTTTAAAAGAGCCCCGAGTTTAGAGGAAGAAGATCTAGCCTCTAAATCCTTGTCTTCTGACTTAACTGTCCTACTTATCACTGGCTCTGGTGATATTAAAAAAAAACAATAAAATGGAAGAACATTGCCTCTGCCTTAGTGCCATTATTTGCTTGGCTAAAAAAAAAGAAAACCATAGATGGACTGGGATTCTGAGGAAAATGGCAGCCATCCCCTATCCATTATTGACCCATATGGACTAGGAATTGGTTCTCTCTGGGGTCTCAGAGTCTGATGAGAACTACTTCTTGGAGGGACTCAGCAAAGAACAGGAGGCTGCTCTAGACTTTTCTCTGTGTCTCTCATGTTTAATACAAAACCTCCATGTTGTAAGTGGTTAAAAAATGCTCGTGGACGGATTGACCACTAGACCTAGAGTCAGAATAAAGTGCTGGGGAGAGGGCATTAGACTTGTAATGAAGAAGACATGGGTTCCTGCAGCAAACACAGACTAACTCTGGTACCGTGGACAATTATGGAATTATTGTCTATTAAATGAGGAGGTTGGACTCAATGGCCTCTAGAATCTTATCATTTTATGATCTTTCTGAGTCTCAGTTTTGTCATCTGTAAAGTAAGGATAACAGCTGTATTCCTTCTTCAACAGAGAAATAGAATAGCAAATGTTCATGAGAAATAGAAAAACATGTGTGGTACTTTGTAAACCTTTACAGCATGATGGAAATGCCAATTATTTTTGTTATTAATTCAGCAGGATAACCTGGTTCAGGGGGAGTTCTAGAGCCAGGTGCCCTGAGTTCAGATCTCTCTTTTTGATGATTACTATTCTCGTGAATTTGGTAAATTACCTTCTTCAAGCTCGTCTCCTTCCCTATGGGGAGTGGGGGGAACCTAATGGTCCTTTCCAGCTCTAGATTTCTGTGATCCTGTGAACAATGACCTTCTCCCTCCATTTCTTCTCTGCTACCCAGCCAGCTGTCTGGACTTGACCTCCCCGTTTGGGTGGGACGATGAGTCACTGAAAAGAATCTGGGGTGATGGAAAGTCCTGATATGCTTCTAACCCATTTTGTTCTCCTTCCTTCTCATGATATTTAAGGGAACACCCCCTCAAACTAAGGACATTTTGGGAAAATATACAATCTTCCTCATAATTTGTTATCAGCTTTCCTTTAAAATCTCTCCTCTTCAAATCTGGCTCTATCTTACCTCCATCTAAATTAAGGATTTGTTGTTGTTCAATTATTTCAGTCTTGTCTGATTCTGTCATTCAGGGTTTCCTTGGCAAAGATGCTGCCATTTCCTTCTCCAATCCATTTTATAGATGAGGAAACTGAGGCAGACAGGGTGAAGGGACTTGCTCGGAATCATACATCTGGTGCCCGAGATCACAATTCAAGATGACCAGATGTTATGGCGCTCCCCAGGTTCCCAAATCAAGAAACAGCACAGTGAATGAAACAGAGCTGCCATTTGGGGCCATTCCCTCCACTGGACCATGACCTTCATCACATGGTTTCTGCCCTCCCCCCAAGGTCCCGGAGCCATTGTCTCTCTGCTCTGTGGGTGATTTAGACCATGAAATCTGCTCCGGGAAGCTGTTTACTGAGGGGAATAAACACAAGTCCTGAATGTTTAGCTGGGCTGTTGGTTTGTTGTTTTTAAATTAGCCAGGCCATTATTCCTTCTCATTAGCAGAGACAATAGAATGCTAGTTTCAAGTAGCATTTTAATTAACTGCTGTCAGGCACGTTTCAGTATTCTGTCTGTGAAATAAAGCAGTCAGCTCTCCCTCCTCCGTCCCACTCAGCTCCAATACTGGGTCAAGAAGTTGGAACTTGCTTTGGGAGGCAATGGGGAGCCACAGAAGGTCTTGGAAAAGAGGTGATGTTAACAGGTCTCAGATGTTTAAGATACTTCTATACATACTTCTATAAGTAAGAAAGATTATTTTGATAGAAATTAAGTGTAAGCTCAGTGAGAGAAGAGACTTGGTTTTTGTTACTGTGGCCCCAGTGCCTAGCACAGTGCCTTTCACACAGTAGGTTCTTCATAGATTATTGTGACTGAATTTGAGGGAAAAAGATTTCCTCAGGAGCTGTTAAACTGCCTACTATACTCTTTCACCCAGCATCTATTTCCAAAGATGGTTAGGAGTAAGGAAGAGAACCCATATGTTTTATAATATTTTAAAATCAGTTCTCTTTGTGATGGTAAAGAACTGGAATTACAGGGACGCCCATCAATTGGGGAATGGCTGAACATGTTGTGGTATGTGATTGTGATGGAATACTATTAAGAAATGATGAACTCAATGATTTTAGAAAAACTTGCATGAAATAACAAAGAACAAAATAAGCAGAATGAAGAGAACCTTGTATACAGTAATAGAAATACTGTTTTAAGAACAACTTTGAGCAAATAAGTCATTTGGACTGTTATAATTAGTGCCCAAATGAACTACGAAGGACATATGAAGAAAGATGCTCTGTTAATCCAAAGAAATCCAATCAATATGGTTACTGCCTGAGAGATGAACAAGAGAGAAAAGTTGAAGCTAAACTTTACATTATCAACGGTAGCGCCAGTGATAGAAACAGAAAAGATCTCTCTCTGGTTCTAGGGGTCAAAGGGCCTGCCATTTCATTTGGATTTTGGACACCTCACATTCGTGAGCTTTAGTTTCTTCACTTTTAAAGCAAGGAAGTTAATCTCAGTCCAACCCTATTCATCCCTTATATCTTGTAACTTGGGTTTGAATCACAGCTTTGCTACTTTCTACCTCAATCACCTCAGGAAAATTGTTTAAGCCAGGTCTCAGTTTCCTCATTTTTAAAATAAGGGAACTGGGTTAAATGGTTTCTATGGTCTCTTCCAACTCTGCATACTATGGCCTTATAACAGGGTTCATGGGAATGAACACCAATTGGGACACGTTGAGTATGGGGGCCAGTGTTGACTGTTACAAGGGATGTCTCCTTAGGTAATTGATTGTCAAGGATGATTTGGAAATGAAACTGGTAGAAAAGCAAAAGATGTCAATAAAATAAGAAAGAAAAGGTTGTTTGGATTTAGTGATTATGAAGTCATTAGTACTGTTCCGAGAGTTTCAGTCCAAGGAGTGGGAGTGAAAGACCATTTCTGAGGTGTTAAGGAGAGAGTAGAGAATGAGTAGACAACTTATTCTATGAATTTATACTAGAGATAAGAGAGATTCTAGGATCTGACTTTTCTAGTGCAGCAAGATAACTATATATATATATATATACATACATACATACATTGTATTTGACATATATTTTAACATATTTAACATGTATGGGACTACCTGCCATCCAGGAAAGGGGATGGAGGAGTAAAGTTGGAACAGAAGGTTTTCAAAGGGTCAATGTTGAAAAATTACCCATGCATATGTTTTGTAAATAAAACGCTATAATAATAAGAGAGAGAGAGAGAAAGAGAGAGAGAGAGAGAGAGACAGAGACAGAGACAGAGAGAGACAGAGAGAGATTCTAGGATATTGGGACTTTCCAGAAGGTTCAAGGAAATGTTGTGGGGAATTATGTTTGTTTTATTTTGATTTGGCTTTTTTAGATATTGGATGAGTGGGTCCTGAGCATGTTTGAAGGAAGGAACTAGGAATTGTATATGTGGGAGGGGGGAGAAGTGAAGATACTCAAAGAGAAAAGGAATAGCCATTGACCAGATGCTGAATGAGTCAAACAGGAAGAAAATCAGGAGCAGAGGTGGAAGGATTAGCTTTATGAGTCATGGGACCATCTCCACTTCTGCCATCAGAATAAAGCAAGAGAGTGCGATACCTCTGAGAAAGAAGGAGGAGTGGAGGGGGGGTTAGCCTCATATCAAATGACTTCCTTCTATTTTCTCAGGAAAGTGGAAGGCTAGAGTCCCTGTTGGAAGTGTGAATTTAGGGATTCAGGTGAGGGTAAGAGGAGAGAATAAAAGGTTTCAAGCAAAAGCCAAGCAGAATAAGTCGGTATTCAAGAAAGTTAGAGCAGCACTATTGAGTAAGAAGAAGGACCTAGATGACATTAATATATATCATTGAATTTGCAGTTGGTGAAATCAATTTGGGTCCCATACTTTTCTTGCATGGTGTTCTGGGACAGGTAGCAGTGGGTTTGTATGGAAGGAATTACCCAGGGAAGAGATTTTACAGTTCTGGAGCAGGAGACCAGGAGAGAACAGGATTCCAGCATCATAGTTAGGGAGCAAATTTTAAGAAGCAGACCAGGAAATTAAGGTATCATAAGGATGCAAATCAAACCAAAATGGGGAAGGTGGTAAAGAAAGACAGGGACAAGTCAAGAGGTCAGAAATCAGGAGGAAAAAAAAAGAAGCTTAGTTTTAGAGGGAGAAGAAACTTTAAACAAAATCTAGCCCAACATCACCCACATAAGAAGTCACAGAGCCAAGATCCCAACTCAGGTCCTTCCACACCAAACCCAGTGACCTTTTCATTACCCCAGGGTAGTGGTAATGAGTGGGAAAAAGGCTCCTCCTCAAGGATCAAAGATGTAAACAGGGCGCTGGGGGTCCCAAAGAGGATGAGTGGGAGAAGAAAGAGCAGGAAACCAGTGGAAGCTTCCTCCCTCCCACGGGCTGGTATTTAGCTGGCATCTAGTATGCCGAGTTTTGGCTCCACCCCAGAAGTTCCTCCCAGCCTCCTTCTGTTCACATTTCCATGATCAGAAGCAGGAAGTATGGAGTGATTGCTGAGCCTCCCAGTCTCCAGAATGACCTCTGTCCAGAGTGCTGGAAACAACAATAATAAAACATGAAGGTACTTTAAAGACCATTGTTTTTGATGCTGTAGACACGCCTTTCACCAAGAGTAGAGCACAGATGACCCAGAACTTAAGAGTCTTAGAGGGTTACCTGAGGTTCAAAGAATGATTTGCTCCCAGTTTCATAGATTATAGATGGCAGAGTCAATAAATGAACCTGGGTCTCCCAATCCCATTTGAATGAGATCATTTTAGAGACTCCTTCATGGTACAGAGGTCAACAGAGATAGAGTTGAGGCTGGGAAACTTAGATTTCAGCCATGGTAACCACATGCCAACAGTGTGATTTTGGGCAAATCATTGAACCTTAGTCTCAACTTCTTCATGTAGAAAAAGAAGCTATTTCATACTTCCATAATCTCCCTCAGAGTTGTGAAGGGAAAATGAGATCAATTAAGCAATATACATGCATTTATTCTGTGTCTTTGGGATGGCCCTTAATGGATTCTGTATCTGTCACCTGGGGACCCATATGGCCAAGATGAGATGCTCATCCTCAGAATATTGAAATACCAGGTGATAAATTATTCTAGTCATGGAAATTCTTGAAGACTGTCTGCTAAGGTTTGAAGGGTTTTCCATCTTCATCAGGAGACACACTCCCCAAACCAAGGCTACTCAAATCATTAATATAATGATGACAATGATGATAATGATGGCTAAGATTTATATAGTTCCTGCTATGTGCACTGTGATAAATGCTTTACAAATATCGCCTCAATTGCTCCTCACCACAGCCCTGGACACAATTTACAGAGTACGAAACTGAGGCAAAGAGAAATTAAATGATTTGTCCAGAGTCACAGGATCTTTGATTTATTCATTTATGATCCTATTAAATTCAATTCAACAAATATTTAGCAGATGTTAACTATGTTTAAGAGCACATGGTTTATACATGGCAGGGAATATGGTGTATTCAAAGATGAATAAGACAGAGTTTGGGGAAAAAATAAAGTAAGTGTTTAAATAAATATCATTCAAAGTCAACTAGGTTATGTGCAGTCCAATAGGTTTGAGACACTGTGGGGGGACCATTTTGAGGTCTCTGCCAATCAATGCTGTGTCTTAAGTAGAATTATGAGAAAATGAGTCTTTTAAAAATATTGCTTGGATAGCAATGAATAATGTAATCAACTGAGTATATCTGGATGTCTAAGCCTGAAACCAAGACTTGAATTATTCTGCATAACTTTCTGATTTATATGCTACTTAAGGCATGGCATTGATTGGAAGAGAACAGGGTCTATAGGAAGGAAGAATCACAGAATCATTGAATTTGAGAGTTAGAAAAGACCCCTGTGTGAGGCGAGAAGCAAGCAAATGAAGAGATTTGTCGGGGGAACCAGCACGAGAGAGACAGAGATGATACCTTCCACAGCATTTCAAAGTCTGATCGTGTTACTGGGAATTTTCCCACTGATGTTGTGAATTTGTTCGTGTAGGGAATGAGATTGACATCAACCTTACCATAGGAAGGGATGCTTTCTACCAAGGCTCTTCCTTTAGCCTACTAGGAAGCTTGGATCCTAGTCCCATTTCTCTTCTTTGCAAGTTATAATAAATGTACTTTTTGTTTCAATGTTTGTTAGGACCTAAAGCAATACAAGGACATTCTCAAAGTCTCTCTCAGGAACTTTAGAATTGATTGGATGACATGGGAGACACTGGCATAGGACCGCCCACATGGCGTGCCCTCCTCAGAGAAGGTGCTGTGCTCTAGGAGCAAAGTAGCATTGAATTAGCTCAGAAGAAAAATGAGATGCACAAAGTTAGAGAAGCCCCCCACCCCACACAAATGTACATAAGGAATACTTGTGTCTGACCAGTGGCAGAGCATCCTGAGCTCGTCTGATCAGCCACAGTCAGCCACTGTAACACGATTCTAACATAATGATGTCATTTTGGTCTTCCTCAAGTACAAAGGACAACAACCTAACTCCATAGAAAAAGGTAGAAAGGAGGCAGGTGCAAATGTTCTCAGAGATAAATGGGTGGGGGCAAACATGTGAAATACTGATTGTTATTAGATATCACCCCTCTCCCCAAGATTGGACCCTGTCTCTGTCAGTCTGGGAACAAAAGTTGTCCAGATACATAGATTGATAGATAGATAATCTGACAGACATATAGACAGACAGACAGATTGTCAGACAGACAGATAGATAGATAGATAGATAGATAAATGGATGGATGGATGGATGGATGAACGGACAGATGGACAGACAGACAGATTGTCAGACAGACAGACAGATAGATAGATAGATAGATAGATAGATAGATAAATGGATGGATGGATGGATGTGTGGATGGTTAACGGACAAACGGACAGATGGACAGACAGACAGATAGATAGATGATAGAATTTTTAAAGTACTTTAATTGGAACCCAGCACAACAGTTTTCAGTAATGTTGAGAATAGGTGTGTTATTTTTTAACATGTACATTGAGTCTGTCTTTCACTCTCAAGAAACTTCTCATTCTCATTTTAGCCTCATCCCTTAGTACTGCACTAAGTTAGTAAGTACTAAATATTTAGTAATTCGTGGAAGTTGTCCCTGCAGGATCACTACTTCCTTCATTAAGACCTCTTCAGTGGACACATCACCTAGCATAATTCTTCCTAACATTTATTCAGTATGGTCACATGGTAGCCTCTTTTTAAAAATTTTTTCCTTTTTTATTTTTTATTTTTGCTTTCAAATTTTCATTTTGCATTTTTCCTCAGGTCTTTTCCAAAATTTAATTTTCATACAAACCAGGTTTCTGAGGTCTGAAAATCTTGTTTCCTCTGTTCCCATTCCCCGCTTTATCAAAGGCTTTCCTTCTTCTTCATTCCCTGTTTCCTTCCTCTCCTTTCTTCTGTAGTCTCCACCAAAAATCCAAAGTGACTTTTTAAAAATCCTTTTCAATTCTCTCTCCTTCCTTTGGGCAATGGAAACATTTCAAGATTAGTTGTAAAACACAGAACATTGAAGGTAGTGACAGAAATAAATCAGCAGGCTGTATAGTTCTTTCTATGGCAGATATCACCAATGCACTCAGATTTTTAATATATATATATATATAAAACACAGAAATAGGATGAAAAGGTCGTTTCTTCCTTGCCCTTTGTTCTGATTTCATCTAATAAGCATTTATTAAGCATCTGTAGTATTCAAGGCTTTGGGTTTGGGACCAAGATACAGAGCAAAATAAGAGTCCCTATCTCCAAGGAACTTATACTCTGTTGGGGAGACACATCCTATAAACAAATAAATATATGCCTGCCTATGTGAGGAGAGAGGGAAAGATTACCCACAACTAAGGGGACTGTAAAAGGAGAGAGCACAGAAGCTGAGCCTTTGGAAAGTCAGGGGCTCCAAGAGACAGAGGTGAGGAGGGACTTTCTCTTAACATGACATAGCCAAGGGAAACTCATGGGAACAAAAGATGAGATGTCTAGCTTGGGGTGGGGCAGGTGGACATTTGGCTGCCATATTAGGGAGATGTAATGTACAGTGAAGCTGGCAAGGGAGGTCAAGCCTAGATTGTAAAGAGCATCAAATGTCAAACAAAGGAATTATATCGCAGAGGCAAGTTAGCTCTTGTCTCACTCAAAAAAGAGTGAGGTTATCGGATCCATGCACTCTCCATCCAATCAGGGCAGACTTGGAGGGGACGGAGTAGAAAGCAGGACCCTAATGAAGAGGCTGCAGTAGCTTTGGTTAAAGCTATTGCCTCCAACTAGGCAGGTGATTTTGTCTTAGTTATCCCTTTTTCAGGGGCAAAGGAGGTCCTTTGACTTCTTTTAATCATCCTTTTGGAGAGAATCAAAACCTGAAACTCTGGGAACAGAATCTCATTGTGCTATTTTATAAGAAGAGGGAGATGTCAGAATGGAGCCTTCTCAGCCAAGAGTCCCTCCAAAGAAACAAAGGTAGATCGGAAGGAGACAGCAAATGAATCCCCCAAATCAACTTCCATTCCTTTAGCACGAAGCCTCCTCAAATCTGTTTGGAAGCTTTTTAGCCCGGATCAAAAAGAAAAGGCAATTAAGTCAATTTACATATGGAATATTTGATGCCAACTGCGAGCTTGTCAAGGCCCCATGTGCCTGACCTGATGTTGGATTTTGGAGCTGTTTATTTGGAACAAAAGTGGTCAAATGACAGTACTCTTAAAATAGCATCCCACTGTCTTTTGGTTGGGTAATCAACCATGGACTGGTCCCATCTGTCATATTTTAGCTGCATTTAAAAGTAAGTATTATGTAAATGTTATTAAATGTAGCCAGAAACTTTTTTCAATGTAAATTCTATCTGACATCCATGAAGCCAGACTCTCCCATTGGAGAGGGGGGGACAGTGTTAATAACCAGCAAGATGAGATGGTGCTCTGGCAGGGGCTGAAACGGGCTAGGCAGATCTAGCCGAGGTAAGAAGGGAAAGGGATAATTCACCCACGTGAGAGAGCACGCATGATCTCATTCGGTTTTTTTTTTTTTTATGATTGCTATTCTTTTTGTACTTTCTTATTAAGGCTTTTTATTTTCAAAACATATACATGGATAATTTTCAACATTCCCTCTTGCATAACTTTGTGTTTTTTCCTTCCCTTCTCCTCAATCCCTCCCCTAGATGTTAATTATGTGCAGTTCTTCTTTATATATTTTCACAATTATCGTGCTGCACAAGAAAAATCAGATCCAAAAGGAAGAAAATGGGAAACAAAATGCAAGCAAGCAACAACAAAAAAAGTGAGAAGGCCATGTTGTGCTCCACACTCAGTTCCCATAATCCTCTCTCTGGGCGCAGATGGCTCTCTCCATCACAAGACCATTGGAACGGGCCTGGATCATTTTGCTGTTGAGAAGAGTCACGTCCATCAGAGTTGAGAACATGTTCATTCTTAAAGCTAGCTGACCTGACTGCCAGATGACATATCCATAGCCTTAGCTTTCTCCAGCATCTTTCAAACATGGAAAGTGAGATGATTGAAAACTAGATTCAAATGCTAATGAAGTTATAGCATCTGGGGGCTGATTCCTGGGTCTCCATTTCTTTTCAGGGTTTGTTAATAGTACCAGGGATCCTCAAACTACAGCCCATGGGCCAGATGTGGCCTACTGGGTTACGGCAAATGGGCTGAGGGGCGGAGACAGAGTGTGAGCTTTTGTTTTTACTATAGTCCGGTCCTCCAACTGTCTGAGGGACAGGGAACTAGCCCCCTACTTAAAAAGCTGAGGACCATTGGTTAATACCTTAGGAAGAGGTATAATGTCTTGGAATCAGGACACCCTGAATTCAAATCTGTCTTCAGATACTGTGTGACTCTGGGCAAGTAACTTGTCAGCCTCATGGTCCTCATCTGTAAAATGGGGATAACAATAACACCCAACTCCCAGGGATGTCATGAGGATAAAATGATACAATATTTGCAAAACTCTTTTAAACCGTAAAGTGCCATATAAATACTATTGTTGTTACTAGAAGTTCTTAAAATTGGCACAAAAGCAGTCTTGGTAGTGTAGCTAGGCATTGCCAAAGCAGAAAGCTGTTGGTCTGTCCCTTGTTCCTGAACCCAGAGACCTCGGTTTATCCCCCTGAGGGCTTAAAAAAGAAGGCAGGTTGAGGAAAAGGGATGCTATGGTGAAGGGAACTCAGGGAATGGACTTTAGTGCATTTGTGAGGGTCACTTATCATCTCCCCTTCTAGATTCATCAAGGGCAGGAGATTACACCGAGTAACATGGCCCCAGAGGACCATGAAGTGCAGGGAAGTCAGCCTTCCAAGCATGACCTTCTGGGTAGGCTCCATACTCCATAAGCTCTCCTAGCCAATGTTCGTTACTGCTCTGGTTTGTATGAAAATTTCTATCAGGCAAACAAGGTTATTGGAAACTGGGTGTAAAAACTTCCTGGACCTAATGACCGGAACTCAGAACATCCCTCATTTTCGGACTCAATCCAGTCACTGAGAAACGTTTGCTGAATGGAAATACATTTTCACCAGAGAGCAGACAATGTGCAGACTGCTGGAAGAAAAAGGAGAATTCTCTTTTGTTGTGGAGACGTTATCACATTCAGGGGTAAAAGTGACTCCATCCAGGCCGGGCTTGCTATCCCTCTTCTCTTCTCTCTTGCCTTCCTAGTGATTCTATTGCTCTCACATGGCCAGCACCAAATAATCTCTCTTGTTAGTCAGGTTTTCTTATCTCCTTCTCTTTTTTTTTAATCTTTTTTTATTAATTTTTATAATTATAACATTTTCTTTGACAGTACATAGGCATAGGTAATTTTTTTTTTACAACATTATCCGTTGTACTCCCTTCTGTTCCGAGTTTTTCCCCTCCTTTCCTCCACCCCCTCTCCTAGATGGCAGGCATTCTCATATATATTAAATATTTTATAGTATATCCTAGGTACAATATATATGTGCAGAACCTAATTTTTTTTGTTGTTGTTGTTGCAAAGGAAGAATTGGATTCACAAGGTAAAAATAATCTGGGAAGAGAAACAAAACAAAACAAAACAAAAAAACAATGCTCTCAGTTTACACTCATTTCCCATCTTATCTCCTTCTCTGTGGAATAAGGGTCAGCAGCATATTTCATAATTATTTACCGTTTTCTCTTGTGGCTTTAATCAATGACTTTTTCTCCACAAAGTCTGAGTTTGAGGGAATGTTATAGACACAAAGGGCCGGGGATTCAGGGGATTTAAAGAGAGATCTTACAGATCATTTAAACACCTAGTTTTTACAAATGTGGAAACTGAGACCCAAAGAGCAACAAAGAGATCACTTAGTAGCTCAGGACCTGCTTGGATTTCAAGGCAGATCATACTTCACATTGAACATTGTTTCTACTTCCTTCATGCATGTCGATTCATGTAGAGAGATTGCGAGCCACCAAGAATGGGTTTGAATGCAGGCTCTGGCACTTTGGCAGCCTTTAGTGGTATATTCTATATGTCCTGCTTTCACAAAAGCCCTTTTGACCATGAACAGATCAGTCAAGTCCTCTGAGGCTCTGGTGCTCATCAGCAAGCTAGAAATAATAGTAGCAACCACTTATCTGTCCATCAAAATTTATAAAAGTCTGGGTATTGTTAGTATTGCTCGTTTTACAGGTGGGGAAACTGAGGCTTAGAGGAGTTAAATAACTGAACGGATAAAACTCCATCCCAGTCCCTGTAGGGGACAAATCCAGTTCTTTTTCTGTTAAATGATACTTAGAGATCCTCCTTCACAGTTTGGAATGCAGGTTCAGCCTGGAAATGCCCAAGCTTGCTGCTCTCCACCTGGGAGGGACTATTCACTATAGAACCCAAATCATCTGGGCCAGTATCCGCTGGCCCCGGACCTTTGAGACAGATACCCAAGCTACTCCAGGGACAGATGAAAATAGGCTTCCCTCATTCTACCTCCTCCACATCCAAATCCGCTAATCAGCCTGCTGCTGGGGAAATGTTTCGAAAACAAAAAAACAGAAACTGAAAACTTGACTTCCTGTATACCCTGCAAAGGAAGAAGGAGGAAAAAAAACTGTGAATGTGTGATGAGCAGCTGGCTTTTATTTTTAAACCCAGCTCATTGCTATGTAGATGTTCTAGAAAAACCAGGAGGACTACAAAGGAATTCTGACCTACAAGGACTGCATTTTTCAAGCAGGTGTTAATGAGGCTGCTGGGTCCTTTCAGGCCCTGGGTTTCGCTGTGAAACCTGTTTGTGTGGTAGAGACAAAAGGGAAAGAATTGTACACAATGAACGCTGGAAAGCTGGAAATGCAGTGGAGGATGGGAGCAATAGCTCTTCTCTAATAAGGAGGAGATGTCTTAACCAGTCTGGGATGGAGACAGAGGACCCGATCCAGATGTGACCTCTGCCAGGCGTGACCTTGGCCAAAGCACCCAGCTTCTTGTGTTTGGGGTCTTTCTCTGAAAAATGAGGGGCTGGGGCTGGAGATCTCTCAGCTCTTTCAGCTGTAATCCCTGTAAGCCATCATCCATTCACCAGAACAAAATTCCATCTTAGCTGCCCAAGAGAAGCAATGTCATGACCTGACGCCCAGAGACCTGGCCTTGGCTCGTCCACTAATGATCTGGGAGACTTTAGGCAACTCTGTGAACCTCAGTTTCCCTATCTGTAAAATGAAAGATTTCAACTGGGTGATAGTTAAACTCCCATCTAGCTCCAATGTCTGGATCACTCAAGAAGAGTAAATGTGTGGGTTGATAGTTGTACATGCCCACCATCTCCTAATTTTTTTAGAAGTTCTTAAATTTGGGGCAGCTAGGTGGCGCAGTGGATAGAGCACCAGCCCTGAATTCAGGAGGACCCGAGTTCAAATCTGGTCTCAGACACTTAACACTTCCTAGCTGTGTGACCCTGGGCAAGTCACTTAACTCCAGCCTCAGGGAAGAAAAAAAAAGTTCTTAAATTCCCAGGTATTTTAAGGTTCCTTAGGGAGAGTTAAATGAAAATAAAAAAAATACAGTACTCATTCCTGAATGGCTTTGGCATTATGTGGTCAACTTACGTCCCTCCATCCTTCTGACCCTTGAACCAGGACTAGAGAAATAAGGAGGAGGGGAGAACAACTCACATGTATACATGCTTTACATATATCATCTCATGGGATCATTATTATTCTCCCTATTTTCCAGATGAGAAAGTTGAGGCTCAAAGTGTGTGTATTAGGAAGCTATCACTGACCTTCCCTCACCCACTCACCCCCTGATTCCCTGATGTAATACTACAAGCTTTTATGAACCAGGATATTGTAGAATAAACTTGGGGGCAGTTTGAGTGACCACTAGGTGGTGAAGTGATAAAGAGCAGAGCCTGGAATCAGGACATCCAGTTCAAATTCAGCTTAGACACTTACTGGACAAGTCACTTAATCTCTGTTTGCCTCAGTGACAAAAGGGGGGAGACAATGGTACCTATTTCCCAGGTTGTTATAAGGATCAAACGAGATAAGATTTATAAAACACTTAGCTGGCCCTAGTAGGTGCTTAATAAATTCTTGTTTTCTTTCCTCCTTTGTTCCCAGGTAGAATAACCTGCACCTTGGCCATTGGCCCTTTGGTTTCAATCCTGTCCTTTCTGTGGAGAGTTTCTAAGATTCCCACAGAACTTTGTACCTTTGGGACAGCTGGAGATGAGTCACTGAGTGGTATTGAGTCATTAAAGTTATTGCTTCTCTGAACACTTGGGTCTGAGCGGCCCATTGCAGAGGACCAAAGTTTTCTTGGGATCATGCGGTGAAGTGACTTAGGGTCCCACAGATAATATCTGAGCCATAAGACCCCAACTTTGCAGGGTTCCTTCCCGCTCCCCATACTCTGTTCTGCTAGGACAATTTCTCTGTGACCAGACCCAACACCAACTGGCCTACCTGCAAAACCAACCCTTCCCCCTTTCTCCCACAGGTCTTTATATATACTTTAACCACTGCCATTTGGACACCATGTGATGCTTTTCTGATTCTGGCTCTAAAATGCCATTTAAATGGACAAAATTTCATGCCGGGTCAGAACAGAACAGAACTTCAGATAACTGAAGTAAGTGGGAGCTGAAGGCTGAACTTGGACTCAGAAAAAACTAGATTCAAAAACCCTCTCTGACTCCTGAGTCACTGTGGAGGGGATGGGTGGAGGTCATCTCAACGTGGTTCAGATTATGAATCTGCCAAGTCCCAGATGGGCCTGCAATTTGTATTGGTGAAAGAAATTTCCACACCATGAGTTCTCTCTACTAATCAACTCATACGTTCTTTTACCCATTATGGAGCATGTGATCATAGATTTCTAAGCTAGAAGGAGTCTCATAGACACTTATTCTCATTTTACAGAAGGGGAAACCAAGGCCCAGAGAGTTTACATGACTTTCACTAAGTCTAATAGTAGAAGAGGATAGAGTCGGAATTTGAACCCGATTCCTTATTTGTTGTTGCCCCATTATTCAAATTATAGAGTGGGCAGATTCTTTAATACCAGATTTGGTCTTCTGTGATGGAGGTCAAAAGCTTATCCAGGAAATAGAATAGAAGAGCATGCTCTGAATTTGTTTAATATCAGTTTCCCCAAACCTGCATTTCCAATATTTATGAGCACAGATGGACAGATGCTGAGTATGGCATGTAGAGCAAGGGAAATGCCTTTCAGTCCCTACAGTGAATGATCTTTGTCTTAGGGAGACTCTTTTTGGTTCACATCTGCAATAGGTAAGGGACGATTTGGAGGAAACCAAACCAATCCAACCCAAAACTGAGTCTGAGCTTCATATATATAGAACTAAGAGGGATCTCAGAAGTTATCTAGTCCAATCCCCAAATCTGAGGCCCAGAAAGCTTAATTAAAGACCAAGATCAGGCAACTAATACCTGGCAGAACCAAGGTGGAACCCAAGGGCTCTGAGTTTAGACCCAGGGCTTTCCCCCAATACCATAGATCTCATACAGAAGATAATAGTAACACCAGCTATTTATATAATTTTTGAAGGTTTGCCATGTGCCTTGCCTTTGCAAAAGTCTTAGCTTTTATCATTTGATCTTCCTGGTGCCCCTGGAGGGGAGTAAATATTATTATTTATCATTATCCATTTTAAAAATATTATCCATTTGGCAAATAATTGAAGGGATGTCCATTAACTGGGGCATGGTTGAATAGGTTGTTCAATCTGAACAAGTATATGAATGTAATGGAATACTATTGTGCTACAGGAAGCGATGAGCAGAGAGATTTCAGAAAAACCTGGAAAAACTTCTATGAACTGATGCTGAGTGAAATGAGCAGAACCAGGAGAACATTGTACACAGTATCGGCAACGTGGTGTGATGACCAACTCTGACAGACGTAGATCTCCTCAGCAATGCAATGATCCAAGACAACTCCAAAAGACTCACGATGGGAAATGCCTTCCACACCCAGAGGAGGAGCCGATAGAATCTGAATGAGGACCAGAGCGTACTAGTTGCACTATTTTGAGGGGTTTTGGTTTTTTTCTTTCTTGTGGTTTTTTCCTTTTGTTCTTTTTCTTCCTTCACAAGATAACTAATGCAGACATATGTTTGTACGTGGATAATCTACATTGGATTGTTTGTCATCTTGGGGAGAGGAGAGGAAGGGAAGGGAAGGAAGGAGAAAAATTTGGAACTCAAAACCTCACAAAGATGAATGTTGAAAACTACACACACACACACACACACACACACACACACAGACACATATATATATATATATATATATATATGAAAAAAATACTATAAAGTTAAAAATAGAGAAAAAAGTTTTAAAAAGGGGAAAATATCCATTCCTCTATTGCCAGTGAGGATACTGAGATACAGAGAAATTGAATGAAGTAGGGTTTGAGATTTTTCTGACTTTACGTTGTCTCATTATTAGCTCTACCAGACACTGGGTGTTCAGCTAACCCAGGAAACACTGGCCGGGTCTTGGACTTCTTCTTTCAATCTCAGGGCAACAACTCCGAGTGAATCTTTGAGATAATATTTTTATGAAGGAAAAAACTAAATGCTGAGAATACTCATTCCCTCTGTTCCAAATCTGCAGATTCCCCCAAGCTCCTCTGAGAGTACGGGGAACGTGAAACTATTAAAGGGAATGCTCTGCGAGTTTGGTTTTGTGGCATTCTCTCGGGAGTTGGGGACATGTTGCAAACGTGAGAAAATAATAACTTGTGGTGCCAGCTCCTCATTAAAACTGCAGAGAAAGAGGCAGCTTCTACCATGTCCTCCCGGAACCTTCTTGAAGAGCACTGGAGTTGAACCACATCTTCAAGGAAGCAAAACATGAAGGAAGCTCATTTGTTGTCGCTGACAGTCTGAGAGCGCTTGCTCCTTTGGAAGTCAGTGAACTTGAGAGAGAAGGCGGTTCAACATCTCTGTGGGCTGGAATTGGAGGGATATTTATGGATTTCGGACCCAGAGCAGCAGTCACATGTATGTGTCCACAGAGCCACAGAGACCCTTGTCTTCATCTGATACAATCTCCGAGTCCTCTCTATTCTTCCTTTCTAACGCCCGTCCCTCCATATTTCTACTCTCCCAGTCTGGACCTTCAGCAACTTGTCCAGTCAATATAGAAGCCCCTCCCTGGCATCTTGTCTCTAATCTCCCCCTCTTCAAACCATCTGGTCCATCCCTAAGAATCTTAAATAATGCAGGACAAATGGGTTTGTCCCCTGATACTGACATAGGTAGGTACATTGGCTTTCCCGGGTTGCCACCATCTTCGCACCTCTTCTTGTGGTCCTTTGTTGCTTCTGCCCCGATCTCCATCCCCAAGTAAATGACTTTCTGGGGGATGAGTCATTCCCACTCCCACCTGTGGGTGGTCTGTCTGTCTGTGATCTATCTGTCCTTCCCAAACCACCCTCTTAGCCTCGGCCCCAATCAGAATGTTTAGTAAGAACCAAATTATGGCAGACTTTAAACGCCAGGCAGACAAACTTTTACATTATTTTGGAGACAGGAGAGAGCCAGGGAAAATTTTTTTAAATAAGAAGGTTTTTAAATTTTCAATATACATGCAAAGATAGTTTTCAACATTCACCCTTGCAAAACCTTGTGTTCCAAATTTTTCTCCCTCCCTCCCCACCTCCCATCTCTCCTAGATAGCAAGTAATCCAATATGGGTTAAACATGTGCAATTCTTCTAAACATATTTCTACATTTGTCATGCTGCACAAGAAAAATCAGATCAAAAAAAGGAAAAAAGGAAAAAGAATAAAAAAGCAAACAAACAAAACACAAAAGGAGAAAATGCTATGTTGTGATCCACATTCAATTTCCACAATCCTCTCTCTGGGTGAAGATGGCTCTCTCCCTCACAAATCTATTGGAATTACCCTGAATTGTTAAAAATAGCCATGTCCATCAGAATTGATCATCCCATAATCTTTTTGTTGTGTACAATATTCTCCCAGTTCTGCTCATTTCGCTTACCATCGGTTCATGTAGGTCTCTCCAGGCCTCTCTGAAATCCTCCTGCTCATCATTTCTTACAGAGCAATAATATTTCATAACATTCATATACTATAACTCATTCAGCCATTCCCCCACTGATGGGCAGCCCCTCAGTTTCCAGTTCCTCCAACACCAAAAGGGCTGCACATGTGGGTCTTTTTAGGGAAGATTTTTGAGGGGAAGAATAAAGACTTCTGCCTGTTTCATGCACCTTTTCAGGGAAGGATTCTGTAAGTCTGAGTTTCTTAGTTGTCAAATTGAAAGAGAAGGGTTAACACTGGAGAACCCATCGATAAAATGCTGTAGAAAATAGCAGTCTCACAGAAGCAAGGGAACTGCCTAGAATATTAAAGCTAAAAATCAAACCAGCAGTAATAATTACTCACATAAAAATGTTAGTTTTATTTCCCCCTCAGCGTCTGCCTCTTACTGTTTCCCCCCCACACACAGCTCTTTGGCCAGAAGGAAGAAATGTTCTGACTTCAGTGATATGTGAGCTCATGAAAGTGGGTGTTCCTTTCACCAATACAGGTCAGAAGCCATCCAAACCTCGCCAAGCCCAGGTCGTTGTTACCCTCATCTTCCTATAAATCCTCACTTCTGGGGAACCTTTTTCCGCCTTTGCCCTGGATGTCCATCCTGTCTTCAATGCTCTACTTTCTCCCTTTACTCTCTTAGAATCCCCAGCATCCTTCACTTTAGCACCTCCTCCTTCATTAAGCCTCAGCTGCTGTCTCCCCCTTCAAGAGTATCCTGTATCTACTCTGTAAGTATCTCTAGGGAGACACCTATAGAGGCTGCTGTTGTCTCCCCTATTAGAATGTAAGCTGCTTGAGGGCCAGATCTGCTTTCACCTTTCTTTACATTTCCTGGCGTATAGTAAGTGCTTTACTATTTCTTTTTTTTTTTTTTAAACATTTGAAAAAAATTAAAGTCCAAATTCTCTCTGTCCCTTTTCCATTCTTTGAGAAAGCAAGCAATGGAATAACCATGCTTAAGAAAATCTCACTTCTTGATTGATTTGGGATATCAGGAAAGCATAGGGCAGTGCAAAGAGTTCTGAATTTGGAGCCAGAGGACCTGAGTTCAAATCCCATTCTTGCTCCTTATTCCCTGTATGATTTTGGATGAGTCACTTCAGCCCATCTGTAAAATGATGGGGCTGGATTAGCTCCTTTGAGGTTCCTTTCAGCCAGCCATTCAATTGAATTCAACCCCCGAAGCTTGGATCTGCTATCCTTCCCTCTCACAGCATGACTGGCTTGCCACTTTTCTTCCACATCCTAGATTATAATATTTCTTCGATGTCTTCTCTTGCATAATAGTACTCTGGTGAAAGAGCTTCTGCAATTACTTGTACCCAACATGCATCTCTTCAGAGCCCTTGGGTCACTTGCCATTTGGCATCTCCTGACGTTGTGGCATCCTATAAGTCCCAACCATCCAGCATCACCATGAAAATATGAATGCTCAAATGATGGGTTTTTGGATTCTACTTAGTGAGAAATGGAATATGTTCTTATGCACAAACTGAATTTAATTTAAGACTTTTTTTAGTTCAAGGAGAAACAATGTTAAAATGTTTCAGGTTCAGCATTCATGGAATATGGGCATGTTTCTGATTAAGTTGCTGAAGTAATTCAATTTTTGTTGAATTTCATCCAAGTTTCCTCCATCTCAGACTTTGAGTTGGAAGGGAAGCAATAGTAAATATACTTGGTTTGGATCTCAGCTCTGATACCTGCTATCTGTATAATCTTGGGCCAGTTTATTGAAATCAACTAAATAAACACATCAAATTTTTTTTACATAAATCACTGTAAAAGGCCCTGGAAAGACAAAGTCTAAATCAAAACCATCTTTACTCTTAAATAACTTATATTCAATTGGGAATAGGGGAGAAAGGATATATAAGTAGATCTAAGATATATGCAGGGGAAGAGAAACAGAGTCAGAGGAGAGAGAGGGCGAGAGAGAGAGAGAGAGAGAGAGAGAGAGAGAGAGAGAGAGAGAGAGAGAGAGAGAGAGAGAGAGAGAGAGAGGGAGAGAGAGACAGGGAGAGAGAGAGAGAGAGAGAGAGAGAGAGAGAGAGAGAGAGAGAGAGAGAGAGAGAGAGAAGGAGAGAGAGAGAGAGAAAAGAGAAGAGAAGAGAAGAGAACAGAAGAGAAGAGAGAAGAGAAAGAGAGAGAGAGAAGAAAAGAGAGAAAGAGAGAGAGAGAGAGAAGGAGAGAGAGAGAGAGAGAGAGAGAGAGAGAAGGAGAGAGAGAGAAAAGAGAAGAGAAGAGAACAGAAGAGAGAAGAGAGAGAGAGAGAACGAGAGAGAGTGAGAGAGAGAGAGAACGAGAGAGAGAAGGAGAGAGAGCTCAAATAACTTCAAAAGTGGGAAGGAAAAGAGAAGACCCTTTGAAATAAGTCCTACTTGAGCTGGGCTTTGGAGGTGGTGAGGGATTTGAAGGGATGGAGGGGAGGTAAGCAGGGATTATTCCATTTTTCTTTTTGTATCTCTGGCCTCTGGCTGGTGCTTGATGCATAGTGGGTACTCCATTGAAGCTAGTACCTTCTTTCTCTTCTCCCTCCATCCCTCAAGTGTGAGCCATCATTCACCTCCACTCCTTCCTTGGAGCCCCAGCTCAAACGCGATCTCTATAAGGCCTTTTCTGTTCTCCCCACCTGCTAATGTCCTCCTTTCCTTCTCCCTTGAATATTTGTATTTATTATCTTTCTATATCCAATGTATGTACCACTTTCCTAGGCTCCTTTTTAGAATGGAAACCCCTTGTGAGTAGGAAGCGTTTTTCTTCGTATTTGTCCCCGTACCTGACACTCGTAGGCACTCAGAAATGCTTGCTGATTGAATGGGTGAATTAGCACACTCTGGATGTGAAGAACTACAGGCCCAAGGGTACTGAGCAGAGAAGAAATATTACATACAGGGAAGAGTTTGCAGGTCAGGTGCACTTGGATAAGAGAGCATGAAAGGGAACTAATAAATGGACTAATTAGCCACAGGAAGACAGGACCCACCAGAGGGGGCATTGCTTGAAGTTTTAGAAGCCCCCCCTCCCCTAAGTGTCCAGAAGTCTAAGTATTACAGACTCTGGGGAAGGCAGAGGCTCTTGGGCAAGGGAAGGAGAGGTGACTTGACCGTAAAGTCTTGGATAGGAGTTCTTTCAGACTAAACAAAAGCCAGTCCCATTCCTCTTGGGTTTTGAACCCAAATGCTTCTAAGGGAGCCGAGGGTCCTCAAAGCAACATGTGCCAAATCCTGATGTGCCCGGGCAAAATCCCGAGTGGAGACAAAGCCGGTCAAGTGCTGGTTTCCGGGGCTTGTTCTGGGTGGAGGCATTTGCCAGAGAGTGTTACTATTGGGGGGAAACCTGCATCTGTGAGCCAAAAGCTGTGGCCCAGGGCCACGGCTCCCAGTAGCATCCCTTTGAATCCTTGAGCTTGGATGAATGCGTCAGGTGAGGGATCTGTCAGTTAGCAGCTGCTGGGCTGAGCTGAGGAAAGAAGGGATATCTGGCTGGCTGGAATTCTGCCCGAGTGAGTTGACTTAGGGAACTTGGCAGGGGAAGGGAAGGGAAGGGCTCAGACCTCACAGGTGGGCGCTGAATTGGAGAAGAAGCTCCCAGAAAGGAGCCAGAGGGGCCAGAAGTGGGAGGTAGATTTTGCTCGTCCTAAATCCACCTCGTCTTGTCTATCGTGAGGGATAAAGTGATCCCGTCCAGGTGACAGTGTCCTCCTCACCCGGCCCAGCCCAGCTCAGGAGCATGTTCCTCTCCTGAATCCTTCTCCTTTTCAAACTCAGACTGAACCAATGGTGTCGCACTCAGTCACACCCACCCCAAGGAGCAGATAATAACAATGACGATGATGATGATGATTTCAGTTATTTTTCCTTCAGATCTGAATCTTCATGACTCATTTGGGTTTTCTTGGAAGAGATACTAAAATGGTTTGGTATTTCCTTCTTCAGCTCATTTTACAGATAAGGAAACTGAGGCAAACAGGATGAGGTGTCACACAGATGGTGAGCCTCTGAGACCGGGTTTGAACCAGCCTTTCAGACTCTAGACCTGGTGCTCTGTGCCCTGCGGCACCCCCTAGCAGCTCTGCATGATAATCACACTCACACTCCTAATAATATACAAATAACTTGCATTTGTACAGTTTTTTAAAGCTTACAAAGCCGCCTCACCACAATGAGATCATGTAGATAGTAAGGTTTCTCATTCCCATTTTACGGAGCAGGAAACTGAGGCACGCAGAGATGAGATGACTTCCCAGCTGGCTGGAAATCGAACCCAAGGCACCCAATTCTTGCCCCTGGGTCGCACTGCCTCCCAAATGGAAAAGCCTCCTGCTAGAAACAGGGCCCGCCTTCGGCCTGGACAGCAAGCTTGGGAAGCCATTGCTTTTTGTCATGGGATGTTTAGAGCATCCGAGAAGTGAGACTCGCTCCCTGTGGCCCACAGAGCAAGTCCCAGAATTGAGATTCAGGTGATGCTGCCATTCTTCTGCCCTAGAGGTTTACCTGCTGCCCCCTCCCAGGACAGTCGTGCTCCATATCACATGGGAAGTCCTCCACCTCCCACCTCCCGGTTTTAATGTGGCCGCTTACATCATGCATTAAGCAGAAAAACATGTTGTTCACTCTCCTACTTTCTTGGTTATGAATTGCCTTCTGGGATCAAATCTAAAAGTAGCTCCCCTGAATCAGCTTCCTAAATTCTCCTTGTGACAGGACAGAGTCCAGGGGATAATTCTCCCATGTCCACAGAGACTGTCCTTCGTGCTTGGAGTGCACTGTCTCCCCACCCCTCCCCCCTGGAATCCCTGGTTTTCCCCAAAGGCCCCCTCCTCCTGGAAACTTCTGAGTTGTCTCTGCGTCTATCTCTGTGTCTCTGTCTCTCTGTATCTCTCCTGTGTACATACCAGCATTCATACATGTCTCCCCTCATAGAATGGACGGTCCCTGAGGGGAAAGCCTGTTGCGCTTCCCTTTGGCCGTCCCTGGGGTCCAGCTCAGTGACACTGTTTCTGAAGAGGACCAATGACATCACAGGAAGCGTCTTGACTTGGATTTAAATGAGAGTCACACAAATTTCTTGACCTCCGTGACAGAGAATTCCAGAGGCAGGACAAAGGTCAAGATCATTGGAGAGGGCCGGGGCTCAGTGGATGAGCCTTCCCGTGCTGGGGTAGACCACCGCTTGCTCACTCTCCGGTGGAGTTGAGACCCTTCAGGTACTGTCAGCGTGGTTTACTGTCTGTCAAGACTGTACCAGAGAGTGGCTCCAGCTTCTTGGAGCCACGGGTGAGCGTTGGGTCCGAGTGGCCCCCGAAGGTGGAGGAGCGGTCCTGGAAGGGGCTCGGCAGCCGCACAGCAGAGGGGCTCCTCCTCCCTGAACGCCTCTTAAGAAAATTCTTGCTTATTAATTAGATGATATTAGTTTGTGCATATTTTGCATTTTCTTATCCATGCATATCATACATCCTCCAGCAGAAGGTACACTTCTCGGAAGCGGGGACTGTTTTTTGCACGCGTTTGTGTCTCCCGTGCTTCAGATTGCTCATAAAGTTTCTGGAGGTGAACGACAAAGCCTTGCACTTACGGGGTGATAACGAGTACGGATGCTGATTTAGGTGTGCGGCGGGCTTGTCAGTTTGTCCCTAGAGGAGAGCCACTGACAGAAGGCCGTCCTCGCTCGTCTTCCCTCCTCAGGACTGGCAAAGCCTGGCCAGGGTCAGGGAGGGAAGACTGTTGGCTTCCTTGCTCATCTCCAGGCTTGCCATGGCTCCAGCAGTCAGAGAGGGAGGTAGCTCATCTGCTTGGTCAGCAGCATGTGGGACAGCAGCATCAGCATCGAGTTAATTAGCTAGAGACAAATTAAAACCATTTTCAGGATCAACAACTGTCCTTGTGCCTTTCCCTCCTAACTGCTCGTGGATTTGACTGGGGATGCGCAGTGCCAGGAGAAGAGGGAAGAACCAAAGCTGGCCAGGAAGCAGAAGTCTCAAGGATGCCCTTTGCACCGAGGCAGCCACCTGTCCTCCTAGCTTAGGGGATCAAAGAGATGGTTAAGAAAATGTGAGTAAATGGTAGAGCCGAACAGAGAATTATGGTCCAGACAAGGAAGGGGCAGGGACAATGGAGAAGCGAGTGAAAAAAGGCAGAACTGAACTGAAACAAAGGAGGGAGGAAAAGAAGGAAGGAAGAAAAAAATGAAATGGAATGAATGATGGTAAGGAAACAGAGGAGGGCCTTTAAAATGACCAATGGAAAGAGATGGGATGAAAGGGCTATTTAGGGAAGGAAGAGTCTTGGAGCTGTGTAATTGCAGCATGCCATAGGAAAATAAGTTATTGTTATATAGAGAAAAGAACAAATTTTTCTCATTTCCTCTTTTCTTCAGTGCCTGTCTTCAGTTTCCCACAGGGCTTTCTCAGTACAGAATTTTTGCATGGGAAATTAATGAATTTAAAATGCAAACTAAAAACAACAGGAAGGAGCTTCCATTTACATGGAACATTGTGGTTCATGAAGTTCTTGTCTCCTAATAACCCTGGGAGGTGTCTTTGGGGTTACCAAGCAACAAGTATTTATTAAGCACCTACTATGTGCAGGCATCTTGTGTAGGCACAAGAGTAAAAAGAAAAAAGAAACAAATCAAAAAAGAAATTCGAGAATTTACATTCTACAAGACAACAGGCGCCTATCTAGGTATGTGCAAAATATCGCGTCACATCAATAGAGGGTAATCTGGGGAGGAGGAAAGATGAGGGAAGGTACTCGGTGCTGGGGGATCTGGGAGAGCACTCCAGAGAAGCATCTGAGCTGATTATGAATGAAACAAGGGAGTCCAAGAAGAAGCGGAAGAGAGAGGTGGTGAATATCAGGAAGCATAAAGTACGATGAATGGTGGTCATAGGCTCACAGATTTAGGGGCTGTAAGTGACCTTAGCGGCTATGGAGTCCATGAGAAAAAGCTCCAAAGGAATTCAAAATTAAATAGGGATCAGGGAAAAAGAAAGATTCGCTAAGGAATTGAATTTGGTCATTTTATGAATGAGCAAACGAGTAAATGGGAGAGAATATTAATAAATGAATAATTAAAAGCAACACAGCAGGAAAACTGGAGGATAAATGGAGAAACAAGAAGGAGAATGAATGAGGAAATGAGGAGATAGAAAAAGGGAAGTATAAAATAAATGAATAAACAAAACGATGAAAAATTGTTCCAGCATCAAGGAGGGAGGTAGAGAAAATTAGTTGGAGGAGGGGAATGAACAGAGGAAACCTTCCCTCCCTCTCCCAATACAGTGCAGAAGAATGGGAGAAAGGCATTGAAGAAATAAAATAATAAATAAACTCCTTTCTCCAAATTTTAATGTAATTCTTGTTTTCTCTGTGGTTATTCAGAGATTTATAAGGTCCAGGAACTATTTAGTGAGAGAGGGAGGGGCTAGAAAACAAGAGACTAATGACCATTTGGCAGGGTTTTGTAGACTGGATTCTTCTCTTCAATCCCTCTCATCAGAAGGGAGGACAGAAGACAATGATAATCATTTCTCCTTTGAATAAAAACCATTTGTTAACCACTTCTCAAGCACTGCATTCATTTTTGGGTGCCATAGTTTTGGAAGGACTTTGAAAAGCATCCTACAGAAGGAAGCCAGGATGGAAGGGACTGGAATCCGGGCCATGCCCAGGAAAGTTGAGGAAACTGAGGACATCTAGCTTGGAGGAGGGGAGCCTGGGGGTAAGTGGAGGGGCATGAGAATGATTTTCAAGTGTTTGAAAGATTGTTTTGTGGCGGAGATATTAAATTTGTTCTGTCTGGCTCCGGAGGGCAGAGCTCTGGGTGGGAATTACAGAGAGGTAGATTTCGGCTCAATTCATCGAAAAACTTTCTAGCAATTGATGCTGCCTTAAAGTGAAGGGAGTTACTTCAAAAATTGCCCCTGATGGGAGGGACTGGATAATCACTTGTGAGGGTCTCAGAGGATACCAGCCAAGGGATGAGTCGCTCTAGCTGCGTTGCCTCCCAACCATGAGACTCAGTGAGATTCCCTGAATTAAAAGCCAATACTATTGACCAGCCAGGACCGGCGATGTCCCGGTTCGATGATGATTCATTAACACTCTTTCCCAAGCCTCCCAGGAACTGCGGGTGGGTGCATTTTACCTGGCCTCCTCACAGCATGAATTTTCATGTCTTTCCAAGATGGCTGGATAGGGTTAAAGGTGCAGTGTGTGACCACAAAACTAAACACTGGCAACTCTTGTCTCAGGGACACAAAGATTCCTGACCTGGACCTCATTAGCAAGGCATTCTCATCGCCTGCCCCGCCTGGCTGAGCTGACCAGGTTAACACGCGTTCAGTATCGCCGACACGCACCTTCTGCTAACCTCAGACCCCGAGGACCACCCGGGAACAAAGCATCCGGAAGATGGATGGCTTCTAAAATATAAACTCTTGATATCAGAATTGTCTTTGTCATCAAAAAGCCGTTCTCTGGAGCCTAAGGAACTCAGGCCAGCAGAGGTGAAAAGCTAAATTGTCTCTATCACAAGGGGGAAAGATGGATTTAATGGAAAGAACTCTGGATCTCGAGTCCAAAGACCCAGTTCAAGTTCTGACCCTGCTCACGCTTCTGTCTACGCATTTATTCATGAAGGTCATTAAGTAGCAGTCAGTGATTTCTCTGGGGCCGTGTCCTCTCCAGTAAAAGGAAGGGCCTGGACTAGATGGACTCTGAGGTTCTGTCCAGCATGAGTCATTCAGAGCCATGAGAGCCAGCAATGTCCAAACTATAGTGATCTGGGGAGAAGCAATGGAGGAAGGGACAGGAAGTGGGGTTTAGGTACTTGTGATTCTGCCCTGACTCTGTGTGTGTGTGTGTGGGGGGGGTTTGTGTGTCCACATGCATATGTGTGTGTTTAGAACTAATTGAAAGTTGATGATAAACTGAGTAACCAGTAAATAAAAGGAATGGGGAAGGTGAAACACCATAAAAAGCAAGTATATTCTATAGAATCTCAGTTTCCGCCTTAGAGTTGCTAACAAGCTCCTAAGCCAGCCAGTACTTCCTTCCTTAACATCTCTGCCAAATGGCCAGCCACAAGGTGATAGAGAACCCATTGTCCTCTACAGCAGCCCCACTTTTTGTCACTGCTAATTGTTGTGAGTGATTTCTTCCTCTGAATCCATCTGAAATCTCGATTCCCCCTTGTTCTTCTTGATTGCAGAGGGCAGGACCACTCAGATCTCTCTTCTATCTGTTGTTCAGTCATTTTCCCATTCACTCTTTGTGCCCCTATTTGGGGTTTCTTAGGTGACGATATTGGAACAGAATTTCCTTCTCCGCTTCATCTTATGGATAAGGAAACTGAAGCAAACAGGATGAGGTGACTTGCCCGGGGACACACAGCTAGCAAATATCTGAGGCTGAATTTGAACTCGGCTCCTCCTGACTCCAGACCCGGTGCTCCATTCACTGTGCTATCTAGCTGACATTTGCCAGTCCTCCAAACATTGACGACAGCAGTGGGGTCCCTATTAAGGCTCAATTTTTCCAACTAAACACCGTCAGTTCCTCCATGTGATTTTCATATGACATGAACTCCAACCTGGCTGCCCTTCTGTGGACTCCCCCCAGCTTGTCAAGGTCCTTCGTAAAACATGGCCCCATAACTGAACCAGAAGTGCCGAGCACAAGCAGACCAGTGTCTCCCTTGCTCTCCAGATGCAGTTGATCTTGATGCTGCCTAAGAACGAGAGCTTTTTGGCTGCCACATCCCACTCCTGACTCCTACTGAGATTGCAGCTTCGTAAGTCCCCCCACATCCTTTTCTCACAAACTGTTGTCTAGCCTTGCCTCCCCCATTCTGTTCTTGTGAATTTCATTTTCTGAAACTAAGTGAAGGGCTTTTAATGTATCTCTACTAAATTCTATAGGATAATTCATTTAGGATTGGAAGGATCTATGAAATTATTCTTCATTGTCATCATCACCACCACCACCATCATCATCACCATCATCACCATCATCATCACCATCATCACTATCATCATCATCACCATCATCATCATCATCATCACCATCATCACTATCATCATCATCACCATCATCATCATCATCATCACCATCATCACTATCATCATCATCACCATCACCATCATCATCATCACCATCATCACTATCATCATCATCACCATCACTACTACCATCACCATCATCATCATCACCATCACCATCATCATCATCACCATCACCATCATCATCATCACCATCATCACTATCATCATCATTATCACCATCACTACTACCATCATCATCATCATCACCATCATCACTATCATCACCATCATCACTATCATTATCATCACCATCACCATCATCATCATCACCATCATCACTATCATCACCATCATCACTATCATTATCATCACCATCACCATCATCATCATTATCATCATCATCACCATCATCATCATCATCACCATCATCATCATCACCACCATCACTATCATCATCATCATCACCATCACTACCAGCATCATCATCTACACAAAAATGATACACACACACACACACACACACACACACACACACACACACAGAGACAGAGAAAGGAGAGAGACAGAGACAGAGACAGAGAAAGGAGAGAGAGAGAGAGAGAGAGAGAGAGAGAGAGAGAGAGAGAGAGAGAGAGAGAGAGAGAGAGAGAGAGAAATACGTTCTCTCATCTAATCCCCATAGGGGAAAAGTGTTTCTAACACTTATAATCTGTGTGAGCATAGGCACCTGAGTTATAGAGTTAAAAGTGGGGAGGCGCCATATTACTGAAATGTCTACAGCCTCAGTAGCTTACACACTTGTCAGTTCTTTTTATGATTGAGGTTAAAATCTTACACTGATAAAATCCAGATCCCAGATGATTGCTTAAAATTCATTTTATTTGATTTATCCCCTTTTTCTAGCCTGTCTAGAACATTTTTGGATCTTTATTCCATTACCTGGTGTTTCAGCTTTTAGGATATTAAGAATATAGGCTCATAGCGATCTTTACTACTCCTCTCAGTTAATTGGTATGATGGCTGATGAAAGTACTTTCAGGATATTCATTCGTTCATTCATTCATTCATTCATTCGACCAACACATCTTTATTAAGTACCTGTTTTGTGCAAGGCACACGCAAATGAAAATAGTCCTGATCCTTGGGGAGTTTACATTCTCTTGTGGTGGGATGAGGAATGGGAGGCAGTATGAGCTCAGATAAGCAGATCTATAATATATATAAAGTAGATAAAATATACTTGTTATTGGAGGAGGCACTGGGGAGGGAAAGAATTGGGATCAGCCTCCGTAGGAGGTTCCATGTGTTGGGAAGCTAAGATGTGAAGGTTTTCAAGTCAATTGCACAACCAAAAGCCCCAGACCTCCTCTAATGGATTTTCACTAAAAACCATGGTTTCCTGAGACTTAAAACCAGCAGTGAAAGTCTGCATGGTTAGGGATTCAATTGCACTGGAAAGCAGCCAAGCTCATTTTCTTTCTCTGAAGTCACAATCAGCAAAAAGGTTTCCAAGCCCCCATCCCAGCCTCTCCAGGAAAGATTTGTTCCTTTTAGGCTGAAGTTCCACTGACCAGAACTAGAGACCAGAAGAGCTCATCAAAGACAGAGACCTTGTTGGGGCTCCGGAGCTGTCCCCTTCCTGCAGCTGGCCGGGCTCGGCTTTGGCTGAGGATGACAAAAGTCAGAAGAGTCCACTGGTTACCACTCGTTCCATAGTTACAAAGCTCAGCTCTGTTTGACTTCTAGAACTTGTCTGCAGAGATCTTTCATTATGTGCTGAGAGGAAAAATGGCATAAAAAGGGACAACCTTGGATGCAGAGTGACCTGGATGTATACTTGTATGTCCCCGTGGCCAAGGCATTAATGGCTCAGGATTAAAAGAGAGAATTTTTGGAAAGTGTTTAGCACCATGCTCCACATTCATAGTCCATTTCTTGAAATCTCTTGCCACTCTTAAGGGTCAAGCTCCAAATACTGAGTTTTCCCTGATTCCCCAGGTATCAATATTCACCTTGCAGGTAGATGACATGGTGGATAGAGCAGTTCAAATCTGGCCTCAGACACTTGCTAGCTAGAAGTTACTTAACTCCTGCCTCAGTTTCCTCATCTGTAAAAGGAGCTGGAGAAGGAAACGGCCAAGCCCTCCGGCATCTCTGCCGAGAAAACCCCAGAGGGCATCACAAAGGCTCAGATATTCTTGAACAACCATTTTACTTATTTGTGCATCTTCACAATGGGATTCAGTGACTGGCAGAGAACAGCCATTTAATAAGTGCTCGTTGATCGACCGCCTCTCCTACACATGCAGCAGGTACAGTGGAGGATCCTTGAAAACAGAAAGTGTTTTTTTTTTTTTTTTTTTTTGTATTACTACACAATACCAGGACATAGAAGGAGTTTAATAAATGCCGCCCGGATCAAATACTGTTCTAGATGTATCCCATAGGTCTGGGTATTGACGGACCCTTTGGGATTTATAGTGGAAAGGTACAAGCATTCCCTTTCAATGTTGAGACTGATGTGGAGTATCATAATCTCTGAGCCGGAAGGCCGCTCGGCGTCACTCTCAGGAGTTTCTATAGTCTGTGAGAGTAGACTGAGAGCGAGCAGCAAAGGATTTTAGGAGCTGAGCAGCCAGCCCGGCAACAATAAGGAGACAGCATCTCTCATCCTGCCTAGGCCTTAATGTCAAGCTGGAAAAAAACACTGACACCGGAGAAAATGGCAAAGTGAAGCGGAACTAGGAGGCTCTCGGAAGAACAAAATGAACATGAAAGCCTCCAGGTATCTGGTACTCACGCTAAAAGCCCCAGGTGTAATCGTCTTGACAAGGATTGAGAGACTTCTCAAAGGTGCACTCTCCCCAATTTCCTCTCCCTCTGACTATTCAATAACAGGGACTATGGGCTGGGACTTCTTTTATTTAACTAGTTTCCATATTATGATTTTACCTTCGATATAGAGAAACTGGGATTTAACTAGAGATGCACAGATTTAAATGATAGCAGAGATATATTAGCAATTTCCCTAACTGGGGGTTCTCAGCTGTTATGATTGTATTGCTGACTTTTTTGCTTATATAAACTCAATTAAATAGCAGAGAAGGGGACCCTGGGTGCCTAAAGGCCATTTTATTGCCTTCAGGATAAAAGTAAGATAATTATTGTAACAAAATGGGCCTGATGAAGTACCCCAGACTCTGGACATGAGAAATAAAGAGAGGTAGGTAAGAGGTAAAGTAGGTTTAGGTGAAATTCAGTTTTATCCCATTTTAGAAGGGAAGAAGGAATAGAAAGTATTGAGTATCTTCCACAGTGCTATCCACCTGTATTACATATTTACTTACTGCCTACAATGTCTACCTACCTATCTTTCCATCCATCCATTTATCATCTATCTATATCTATCCATTCAACCATTTATCTTCTATCTTATATTTTCATCCATTTATCATCTATACGTACCTATCCATCCATCCTCCATTATATATATATATATATATATATATATATATATATAAATATAATAGTTAGATAAATATCTATCTATCTACTTGCCTACCTATAGTGATATAGATCTTGATCTTGACATTCCCAAACTGTAAGCCCCTTATACGCTAATGCTGTATCTCCTGCCCCTTATGTTCCCCATACCTCTTAACACAGTCTTGAATACACAGGAAAGAAACCCTTAATAAAAACTCGTTAGTTGATTGAGAACTGCCCAACAATCCTGAATATTAATATTCTAGTGTTGAAATTCTGTAGCTAACTCAAAGTTCCTGTCTTCTAGAAGCCATCAAATCGAACCAATGGCTGAACATAAGCCCTGTATTCTATATGCCGGACAAAAGATCATCCAGCCTCAGTTAGAATCCTTGAAAGGATGGAGAAGTCACTAATTATGAAGGCAGCCCATTTTCTCCATTGCTATTGTTTGTGCCCTCCAGGGCCAATTTGTTATCTACATATGACAACCCTTCAAATATATGGAGCTCATTCCCTCTCCACCCCCTTCAAATTTTCTCTTTTATCATCTGAAAATACCCAAGTCCTTCAGCTTGTCATTACAGGACATGAATTCCCCATTCTGATTGCGCTTCTTTGGATACTTTCCAACCTATCAGTGGTTTTCCTAAACCACAGTTCCAAGAATTGGACACAATACTTAGCCTGGGATCTGACCATGGCTGGGTACAGAGGGAATGCCGCTTCCTTCTTATTATGCCTCTTTTCACGTGGCCTAAGGCTAAAGCCCCCAGATCAAACTGTCTGCTACGCTCTCTTATTTTATAAAGTTGATGTTTTAAAAAACCCTAGTTCACGACTTTGCATTTATCTCTCTCCAAGACTGATGTAGGTTGTCTGGGAAGGTGGCAGGTGCTCCATCATTGGAGATCTTTAAACAGAGACCAAATGAGCATCTGTCGGTTGTGTGATAGAAAAGATCACCAAACTAGATGGCCACCGAGATCACTTTCTACTAGAAAATTCTGTGATCAATTCATCCATTGAATGAATATTTATTATAATTATTTTTTATGTAAGATGATGATAGCTCTATTATGTACAAGGATAGGAGTATACACAGACCTGAAAAAATAGGATTCATCCCTTAAGGAGATTAGAATCCAATAGAATAATTAAAGACAAATACATAAACAACTATAACTTGAGTAGGGACTCTAGGAGAGAATTTAAGGAAGACATGTCCTACGTCACCTGAACCAGGGAAATGCCTTGGGAAGGGATGTTGGGTTTCTCCAACATTACTACATAAAGGATGTGGCCACCTATTGCTTCTACTTATCCCAAAGACCAAACTCTACATAAGAGATGGGGAGGTCAAGGATGATGACAGAGGAGATACTGCTGTAAAAATGGATATTTAAGGAGTTTGGGAAGACCCTCATCCCCCAGTCCTAGAACCTATGATAGAGTGAGGCATCTGGCAAATGCAAGATCAGCTGGATGACAGGTATTGTGACTCCAAGGCATGATAGATCTGATAGAATCAGATGGACAGGTAACAGCCTTCCTTCCTTGACACCTAACCATGGAACATCAGACCATCTTCTCTTCTCTCTTCATTTAATGGATTTAATAATCCTTAAAGATTCTTTTTTATTCCTGGCATGTAATCACAATAATTTTGTATATTACTTTGTATATAATTATACAAAGTAATTTGCATATGACTTAGTAAACCGAGAAATCTCTAGACTGGAATTGAATTCTGCACCAAAAGTGGAGTGGACCATGCTACTTGACTAAATGAGAAGTTGGGATTCTTTGGAGAAGACCTGTTTCCACAGGTACGTACATACGCTCATGAAATATGTCTCATCTTCTAATTAGATTTGGGAAATCTGGTATGTAGTAACCTAGGCATTTGGCAGACACTTTAGTTCAATAGCACGTGTCTCTGTCAATCCATCTTTGGCATCCCAGTTCAGCAATTTTAGAAAACATATGGGTTCCTGTTCAATTTGAACCGACTAGAATGAGATATTTTATTGAAAGACATCAATTTGATCTATGATTTATTTATTTATTTATTTTTAAGGTGAGGGTCAGAGTAATCAAGCAAGCAACTAGGCTATATTTACTCCATAGAGATGCTGTGGGTAGGTGCTAGAGAAATAAGGGTAAAAGCAAAATAATCCAGCCCTCAATGAGCTTGCATCTGACTTACATGCTGGGGGAGGAAGGATGCAACATTTACACAGATCAGCATCTATATCTTTAGGAGGGAGAGAATACTAACATCTGGTGCACTGATAAGAACACTGAATTTGGATTCAGAAGACCTGGCTGTTCAGAAAATTTGGGCCCAAGTCTCTACCACCTCGAGTTCTTGGTTGCCTTGGTAAAATGAGGAGGTGGGACCAGCAAATCTTGAAGATCTCTTCTTTTTCCAAATTGATGATTCCATGGTCTCATGCCAACAAATGAGGAAACTGGAAAAGATTCCTCATAGAAAAGAGCACTTGAGTGGAGTCACAAGGAAGCTGGGGGTTTAAGAGGCAAATGTTAAGAGGGAGGCATGGGGGACAGATTGCATAAAGAGGCAGGAGAGAAAAACAGGGTTTGGGGAATAACAAATAAGCCATTTGGTTCGACAAGGAACACCTTCAGTCAGTTTGTTGTTCAGTCTTTCGGTCTTATCCAACCCTATGGACCATACTTAGCATGCCAGATCCTTCTGTCTATCACTGTCTGTCAAATTTGTCCAAATTCATGTTAATTTTTTCTCTGATACTCTGTCTCATCCTCTGCCATACTCTCTCCCTTTTGGCTTTAATCTTTCCCAATATCCAGGTCCTCTCCAGGGAATTCCATTTTCTCATTTAGTCAATTAGCATGGTCCACTCCACTTTTGGTGCAGAATTCAATTTCAGTCTAGAGCTTGGGCAAAGTAATGTGCAAAATTGTGATGACATGCCAGAAATAGAAAGAACCTTAAAGGTTCTTAAAGGATTATAAGATTTTCTCTGTTTCTTGATAGGTTGACACTTGAGGTATCCTCCAAAATGGGTTTCTAGTCTATTTTCATGGCTCTCCAGGGAGGGAGATTCCAAGATTTCTCAGTTCCAGCCGGCTGATATTTATGTCTTCCCTCTCAGTAAGTTTTTGCTTACAATGAATTTAAATTCCTTCTGCCAAGTTAGACATTGGGGACACCCAAATGGAAGGGCAAGCAGCTGAGGAGGCAAAACAGGAGGGGACTCGCAGATGGGAGATTAGGCTGCATTTTTCTGGATTTATCCGAGGAGCATTGAAATACACCTTTGATGGAAACGTAGGTGTGTGACTTGGCAGCCGGAGACTGGGTGCAGGGTGTAGATTCTAGAGCATAGGAGTATCTGAGAGGAGACAGGGGATTCAGTTGGGGGTGGAAAGCAGAACTTAGTGGGTTGGAGATGGAGACAGATGGTGGGAGCAGTGATAATCCTAACTAACTTTTAGATAATGTTTTCAAACTAACACAAGACAGTGTATAATGGTGGAGGGCTGGCCTTAGAGCCAGGAAAACATGGTTTCATGTCCTTCCTCTGGCACATAACTGTCTCTATGACCTTGAAAAAAATCACTTCTAGTGTTCTCCCTAAGATGATTGCATGCAGACAGGGTCTCAATCTGCATGGGTGGTGGGAATTTCACCGTTCTGCATTTCCCTGTTTTAATGAAATCACAGGTCCAATCCCCAGTATACCCTTAAATTTAGCAAAGATCTCAAGACAACCCTCAAAGGCAGAATTATTACTCCCATTTTATAGATGAGGAAACCAAGGCTTACTGAGAGTCATGAAGCTAGTAAGATCAAATATGGAAAGTGCTTTGAAAACCTGAATGTGCTATATAAATGTGAATTAATATGGTAATCCCACTAGGCTATAAGGTGTGACCAAGTGGTGGAGAACCGGTTTGTGAGCAAGCCTTGATGGAGAAAGGTAGAGAAAGTAGGGGCTGGAGTCCACATAAATGCCGTTCTCATTCTGGCTGGGACCCGCTGGGGCAGACTTACTGCTCTGTCTGTGTGGGAGGCATTGGCGGGGAGAGGGCTGATGTAGGGAAGGGATGGAGGGCACCCTCCTGTGAAAGATGCCAATATTCAGAGAGCAATGAGAAAACAACTGGATCGGATGTTATTTTGTTTTGTCAATAAAATACAAACTCCTCTATTGGGTTTTCAAAACCCTCTGCAATCTGCCTTTTCAGACTCAATTTACACCATGCTCATTTTAGCACTCAATATTCTGGCCAACCTGCTCACTTGTTTCTTTCTAAACTTGACATTCTACCTGGTTCGTCTTTTCCTTTGAACAGGCTGCCCTTCCTCCCATTGCTACCCCTAAACTTGGAGTTGCCTCTTCGCCTCTGACCTTTAGAATCCTTTCCTCCTTTTAATATTCATCTGCAATCCTAAATTCTGTAGAAAGCCTTCCCTGGAGACCCCCATCTCGCATCAATCAATCAATTAATTAACAAGCATTTGTGAAACACTATGCTGTATTGACTTTGGGAAATTTGTCAGTGCTTACAATTAATTCTAAGTTTCTTCCATTTATGCAAGGATGATTTCTAAACTTCTATCCCCATCCCTAACCACTCTCCTGAACTTCAGTCTTGAACTAACTGCCTTTTGGACATTTCAAAGGATGCTCCATAGACATCATACACTCACCTTGCCAAAAGGCAAGAAAAGCGAAAAAGAATAAAGTAAAAAGTGCACAACACAGAACAAAAGAATTCCTCTTTCTCCTCAAATCCTTCCTTCCCTCTTATTAACTCCCTTCCTAGTACCAAGGGCACCTTCCTACAGGTCACCCAAGTTTGCATCCTTGCTGGCAGCCTTAGTTCCTCATTCTTACTCATTTTTTATCTAGTCAGTTGCTAAATCTTGTTTGTTGGTTATTTGCATGTTCCTTTAAAGCATGATTCTTTGGGGTCAGGAATCATTTTTGGTCCTTTTTTTTGGTGCCCCTAGTGTTTAGTATTCGTTTTAGTTTTACTTTCCCTGCCAGTACACTTCCAGTTCTCCTGGCTCCAAGACTAATGCTCTTTTTCTTGCTTGCCAAAGCACTAGTGACTTTAGAATTGATGTGATCTGTTTCTGCATATCTCATTCCTTCAAGAATCAGCTCAGGTGTCAGCTGCTATGGGAAATCTTCCCGGATCGCCCCACTCAAGTGGCTCATTGTCTCCTCTTCTTATGGATTTACTTGCACTTGTTTGCTCCATTTTAGAAATCTAGTTTCCCTCCACAAAGGGCAAACTTAAAATGGACTTGGTGATGGTTCCCAAGCTTCTTAGTTCTCCATCGATCAAAGTGTTCTTTGGGATTCATTGGGGATAGAACGATAGTCACCAAGGAGGATGAAGGGATCATTTTCTTAGTTGCCAAGGAGGATGAAGGGATTGTTTTCTTAGCCAGCAGACCAACTGTTTGGGCTTGTTTAAAAAAGGACTGGTACCATGAACTGATGCTGAGCAAAATGAGCAGAACCAGGAGATCACTATACACCTCAACAATGATACTGTATGAGGATGTATTCTGATGGAAGTGGATATCTTCAACATAGAGAAGAGCTAATTCAGTTCCAGTTGATCAATGATGGACAGAATCAGCTACACCCACAGAAGGAACACTGGGAATTAAGCTTAAACTGTTTGCACTATTGTCTTTCTACCCAGGTTACTTTTACCTTCTATATCCAATTATTACTTTGCAACAAGAAATTCGGTTCTGCACACATATATTGTATCTAGGATATACTGTAACACATTTAACATGTATGGGATTGCCTGTCATCCAGAGGAGGGGGTAGACGGAGGGAGAGGAAAATTCAGAAAAGAAGTGAGTACAAGGGATAATGTTGTAAAAAAAATTATCCATGCATATGTACTGTCAAAAAATTGTAATTATAAAATTAATTTTAAAAAACTAAAAAAAAAAAAAAAAAAAAAAAGGACTGGTAGGTTAATCAGGAGATTACTCTAATATTTATGGTTTTCCAAGTGTATAAGACATAGATTGGTACTCTTTTGACTTCTCCATGGGAGTCCATTTGCCATGAGAAAGTCTTCTAAATTTATAAATAATATGCATTATTTATATGTAATATATAAGTAACACTAAATGTAATTTAAATGATAAATTAATTAGTTAAAAAATATAAAGAAAGAAGAGGACCAAGGAATAGGATAAGGGGAAGGTATAGAAGGGTGTGTAGGTTAATGGGATTGGAATAAAGAGGAAACAACATATCTATCTGGAAAGCTATAAAAGTCTTTTAAATTCAGATAGAAACAAGAAGGCAAAGGGAAAATGGGGGAAGGGGACAAGTCACAGTTACTTGGAAGAGAACTAGGTTAAGTAATAGGAGGGCAAGGTAGCAAGAAGAAGTAAAGCAGAGAAATCAGAAGGGATAGAAAATAAGATACATACAAACGTAAAATAAAGATCAGGAGTAGAATTTATTAGGCTAAAATAACAGGGACAGTAGTCATGATCTCAGACAAAGATAAAACTAAAATAGATTTAATCAAAAGAGAAAAATAGGAAAACTACATGGTGTCAGCCATATTAATCAATATTATTTCAGACTCTAAAATAACTAGACAGTATAAGGTTGGAATATTTTTATGGTGTAGTAAATGATGAATTGGTGAATTTAGAAAAATGTGGAATGACTTGGATTTATGAAGGAAGATGTTATCCACCTTCAGAGAAACAGAGAAATATAGAATGGTCTTGTATAGATGCATATGAATGTATATATATATGTATGATTATAGTTATCTATGTATATTTATGCCTATATATGTGTATATAGATATATCTATGCTTAATTGTAGCCTTGCGGGAGGGAGGCAAGGAAGGGGAAAAAAGAATAAAGTAAAAAGTACACAACAGAGAACAAAAGGAAACCTACACAGAAGTAAAAAAAAAGATGAACAGCTCTGAATACAATGTGAAATAGTTATTTTATAGGCTTTCTTGAAATGGAAATTTACTGCTTTGTATTTTGAATACTCTCTTTATGTTCTGCTGTGCAAATGACAATTTTTTTTTCTATTTTGTATTTGTTTTAAATAAATAAATTATTTAAATTTTTTTTTAAAGAAAGAAAGTAAATACAAGGTTGGGTGTTTGCTCAAAGCAAGTTAATCTTAGGTTCTTGAGGAAGAGAAAATGCTATTATATGGAACAGACTGGCAAGTTATTCTCCAATTTTTATGGAATCTGGATGTGAAATCACAAGAGTCATTTCAGTATATGTAGAACCACTCACAGCTGAGCATTCCTATAGCTCAGAGCTTCTCCTGATGCCTTTCCCCAACTAGAAACAGGGAAACTGCAACACTGAGGCCTCAGTTTCCTCCTCTAGAAAGTGAAGCACCAGACTGAAAACCTCAGAGATTTAGGTCTATGATCTTTGTTGAGTATGGAGACTCTTTACCAGCAGAGTTTACAATTCCTCTGTGACTTAGCTGATGATCTTTGATAGTTTCTGTGACAGAAAATTTACTCATTTTGTGGTCAACTTGGCAATGAACTTGTCCAAATTCAACTAGCCTAGACTTTGGAGGAAAGACGTAGAGTTTATCAATGGCTACCAAAAAGGGCTTGCCAAAGGATAAAAATATATACAGCTATACAAAGAATCTAGGTTGTACAGTGGCTAGTGCCCTGGGCATGGAGTTAGGAAGGCCAGGGTTCAAATCTGGTCTCAGACACTTTTTGGCTATGAGACCATGGGAAAGTCACATAATCTCTATTTGTGTCAATTTCCTCAACTGTAAAATAGCTCCTTCTTAAAAGGATTGTTGGCAGGATCAAATGGGATGTTTTCTTGTAAAGTACTTTTGCAAACATATATTATTATTATTATTACTATTATTATTGCTTTGCAGGATAGAGAAAAGCACTCTACAAACTTAAAAGCATCGCATAATGTTGTGCCATAGTTTCCTTTTTATTGTTCTGCCTCAGTTTCCCTAAATGGTCCTGCCTCAGTTTCTCTAAATTGTTCTTCCTCAATTCCTTGAATTGTTCTGCCTCAGTCCCCCTGGTTGTAACCCCTCTCTTCCAGACTATTAGGACTAATATAACTTAGGGCTGGCTACTCTAGAGTCATAATTAATCTCAGATAAGAGGGAGATCTTCTATTTCAGACATCCTGGCTCCTAAATCCTCCTAAGTTATCAAGAATTTATGGTCCTCACCCCCCAATCTGTCAGAATCGAATTTATGGTCTGTCCCTGAAAATTCCAGCTCACCAGTGTTCGGACTCCACCTCTTCTGCCTTTGTCTCCCCTGATCATTAGAACCCGATAAAAATCATTGAAATCTCACCATCAGGACTGAATGCTTTGAGACTTCAGTCCCATTCAATCTGCTGGGGGGGTCAATATGGATCTTGTTTTGGCCCCAAACAATCTCTCCTTCTCAGAAATTCAAATAAAATATTAAAAACTCTAGTCTCTATCTTGCCTCAGTTTATCCAGTATTATAATAAATACGTTTGATTATTATTTCTAACTTTATATAAAGGGTCAGGTTTCCTGAGATAATCAATCATTTAAAGGAGCATCATTTACATACTTCAGAGAACTAGCAGAGTCATTGGAAAACAATTGATGTGCTAATTATGAGTGATCCATATCTATTTTTATTTGGTAGTAGACTGTATTTCAAGAAGTATTCTAGAAGGGGGACACTCAGTACAGTCAGTCATTGGCTCTGGAGGGGAGAGGGAGGTTACAGATATCTTGGAAGCAGCCCAAAAAGTCTGCTTAAAGACTTCAAAAGATTTGGAACCAGCTCCTACTGAAGCAGCTCAGGCTACTTTGAGAAAACTCTAAATCACTAGAATGATTTTAAACATTGGGCCATAGGATCATGTCTCTAGAGCTGGAAGGAATCTGGGTGGGCACTGAGTTCCACTTATTCTTTTTTACCGATGACGGTGAGACCAGAGAGTAGGGATTTGTCCAGAGTCACATAGATGATGGAGATTGGGACCAAATTTAAGCCTCCCAACTCTAAACCCAGTGTTCTTCCCAGTATTCCACCTGCTTTCTATTTAGAACTCCCTCATTAGAGAGAGAAGGCTTTTGGCAGTTAGTTCAGGCATCCTAACAATTATGCTCCACTTCAATCCAATCCAGCTCCACCTAATTCAATTTAATTCAATCCAACCAGCCTCGTGTAATCTCAACTGCTATGATCCAGTCCAGCCTAACTCAATCTAGTCCAGTCAAAGGTAATTCAGTGCAATCTGCAGGTCCTATAGGAGTTAATCTTATCCAACAAATGTCTATTAAGTGTTCACTTTGTGCAAGGAGCCTGGGTAACAAGAACAAAATTAGAAACGATTTCTGCTTTCAAGGAGCTCACATTCTACTTATTCTATGCTCATCACTAAGTCTTTGTAAAGTGGATCCTTTTTTCTATAAAATCAAAATACGTCCCTCTAGCGATGGGCTGTTTGGTTCGGGCCAGCCCATGCCCATTCAAGACCCTCCTGTGTTCCTTCTCTGAGCAAATGAGGAAATCTGGTGAAAAGGGAACACAGGATACAGTCGTGCCCCAAGTCAAAGAGCTCTCGCATCATGTGGTGGCCCTGAAGCCTAGGATATTGCATCTGCTACAGATTCAACCCCTCTTGCTTCAAAGGCTGAAGACCTGAGCTTTCTGCCCCATCCCACCTTCTTCTCTACACTCTATTATTTATAGGAAACTTGCCTTTGGCAAGTGCAGTTTGGAATAGAATGAATCCATCTGACTTGCAAATTTCCTAAAGCCATTAATCTGACAATACAAGGTCAGGCAGCCATCTTTTTTGATAACATGCTCTCTCCACTAGTACCATTTCCAGGAAGATTCTTTTGGGACTTTTTTGGTTTGGTTGGTGATGAACTCTATTTCAAGGAGTATTCTAGAAAGAGGACCCTCTGTACTATGGAATCAGTCATTGGATGGAGTTTGACTCTGGAGGGGAGAGGGAACTCTTTGCTTGAAGACCTCAGAAGAGAAAGAACCCAACCTCATTTAGATGCCTTACCATCAAGAGATCAATATGCCATTATTATTGTCTCTATGACATATTTTCAAATAGTAGAAGACAACTATTATGTCCTCCTCTCATTCTTTTCTTTTTCAGACTAAATATCCTTCAGTCCGGGATGATGCTGAAATACCTTATATTTCAACTTGTTTTCAAAAACTTGTTATTTTTCTTTACATCTACAACTAGTGCTTATCTAAGCATGCACACACAGAGACAAAAGCAGACAGACAGAGAGAACTCCTAAAACTCTTTTTCCATCTGTCTCTTTTCTTAACCTACATATTCTTTAGTCCAAATGGAGGAAATGTGAGGCTTAAATAATCAAATAAGTATTTATTAAGTACCTACTATGTGTTTAGTAGGATCCTAGGCCTAAAGTTGCAAAAGACAAATGTGAAACAATCCTGTGCTTTAAAAATCTTACATTCTATCAGGTAAGATAACAGGAACACGTATAAGTAAGTATCTACAAAATAAAAATATTGACAAAAAATATTGCCCATTCAGATAATTCCCAGAAGTATATCCTGTTCATTCCTCCTCTGGTCTATAGTCTTCCATCACCAATTAGACACTGGGTATTTTCAATTTAATATCTTACAGACATTCTAAACTCAACATGTCCAAAACTGAATTTCTCTTACCAGTTTTCTTCACCCAACATTCCCATTTATTTTTTATAAGCATTATCCCCCAATTACATGTCAACAATTTTTAGCATTAATTTTTATACTATTTTGCATTCTAAATTTTTCTTCCTTCTCTTTTCCTAAAAGGGTAGGCAATTTAATATGGGTTATGCATGAGCTACCTTGAAAAACTGTATTAGTCACAGGTGTGAAATAAGAAACATCAGAAGAAGGGGGAAAATGATGAAAAAGAATAAAGTAAGTGAAAAAACTATGCCTCAATGTGCATTCAGAGCCCATCACTTCTTTATGTAAAGGTGAACAATATTTTCCTTCATAAATCCTTTGTACTTGTTTTGGATTGTTGTGTTGCTGAGAAGAGTGGACTCCTTCGTAGTTCATCATCACACAATGCTGCTGATGCCGTTTACGATGATTTCCTGATTCTGCTCATTTTACTTTGCATCATGTCACACTAGGTTTTAAAAAACATCTTCCTGACTATACCCAAAGGTCCATCGAACTGTACATACCCTTTGACCCAGCAATGTTTCTACTGGGGCCTATATCACAAAGAGATCATAAAAAAGGGGAAAGGACCCACCTGTGCAAAAATGTTTAGCAGCCCTTTTTGTAGTGGCAAGAAACTGGAAACCGAGTGGATGCCCATCAGCTAGAGAATGGCTGAATAAGTTATAGTATATGAATGTTATGGAATATTATTGTTCTGTAAGAAACGACCAGCAAGATGATTTCAGAGAGGCTGGAGAGACTGACAGGAACTGACGCTGAGTGAAATGAGCAGGACCAGGAGATAGTTGTACACGGCAACAAGATTATACAATGATCAATTCTGATGGATGTGACTCTTTTCAATAATGAAGTGATTCAGGCCAATTCCAATAGACTCATGATGGAGAGATCTATCTGCCCCCAGAGAGAGGATTGTGTGGATCACAACATAGAATTTTTACCTTTTATGCTATTTGCTTGATTTTTGTTTACTTTCTTATTTTGTTTCCTTTTTGATCTGATTTTTTTTAGCATGATAAATGTGGAAATATATATAGAAATGCACATGTTTAACATGTATTACTTGCTGTCTTTTTTTTTTTTTTTAAAGAAATTCACTTTGAAGGAAGCTCTCTCTGCCATGAATGTTGTTTCCTTCTCCATGCCTCAGAGACAGAGTTGCCTAGAGCCCAGCTTCTTAAAATGTGGTTGATATTCTCTTAAGAGGTCGCATAACTGAATGTAAGAGGTCATGAAATTATGATTTATAATCATTAAATGTTTAATTTGTATGCCTAGAAAAATCTTCCTGTTCATCATTTCTTATTGCACTATAGTATTCTATTACATGCATATACATAGCTTGTTCAGCCATCCTCCAGTTGATGGGCTTCCCCTTAATTTCCAATATTTTGCCACCATGAAAAGGACTACTATAAATCTTTTTTTCCTTTTTTCTGATGTCTTTGGGCTACAAATGCAGTAGTGCTTGTGCTGGATCAAAGGGTATACCCAGTTTCACAACCCTCTGGGCATGTTCCAAATTGCTCTCCAGTGGATCACTACACAACTCTACTAATTATACACCAATGTCTCAATTTTCCCACATCCTCCCCAACATCTATCATTTTAAAATCATATTAAATAATCTGATAGGTATGAAGTCGTACCTCATAGCTGTTTCAATTTGTACTTCTGAAATCAAAAGTGATTTAGAGCATTTCTTCATATGCCTATTAGAGAGCTTTGCTTTCTTCATTTGAAAACTGCCTGTTCATATCATTTGACCATTTATCAATTGGGAAATGCCTTATAAATTTGAAGAATTAATAAGAATTTGAAGAAATATAAATTCTTTTTTTATTTTTTATTTTATTTTTAAAAATTTATTATATATTTTTTATAATATTATCCCTTGTATTCATTTTTCCAAATTATCCCCCCCTCCCTCCACTCCCTCCCCCCGATGACAGGCAATCCCATACATTTTACTTGTGTTACAATATAACCTAGATACAATACATGTGTGTAAATACCATTTTCTTGTTGCACAATAAACATTAGATTCCGAAGGTACATGTAACCTGGGCAGACAGATATTAGTGCTAACAATTTACATTCACTTCCCAGTGTTTCTTCTCTGGGTGCAGCTACCTCTGTCCATCATTGATCAGCTGGAAGTGAGTTGGATCTTCTTTATGTTGAAGATTTCCACTTCCATCAGAATACATCCTCATACAGTATTGTTGTTGAAGTGTATAGTGATCTTCTGGTTCTGCTCATTTCACTCAGCAACAGTTGATGTAAGTCTCTCCAGGCCTCTCTGTATTCCTCCTGCTTGTTATTTCTTACAGAGCAATAATATTCCATAACCTTCATATACCACAATTTACCCAACCATTCTCCAACTGATGGACATCCATTCATCTTCCAGTTTCTAGCTACAACAAAAAGAGCTGCCACAAATATTTTGGCACATATATGTCTCTTTCCTCTCTTTAGTAAAAAATATAAATTCTTATCAATTTGACTCCATTTTCTATATATTCAAAAAATTAGGTCTTTATCAAAGACATTTGCCGTGAAGATGGTTTTCCAGCTTTCTGCTTTTTTTCTGATTTTAATTTCATTGATTTCATTTATGCAGAGCATTTTAATTTAACAAAATCAAAAAGATCTATTTTATATTTCGTAATGCTCTCATTTCTTGTTTGATCATGAATTTGTAACTCACTTTAAGAATTGGGCTCCTCTACCACTTGGTGCATATATGATTGGTATTGCTATTGCTTCATTGTTTAGGGTATCTTTTAACAAGATGTAATTTTCTTCTTTAGCTTTTTTTAATTAGGCTTATTTTTGCTTTTACTTTGTCCGAGATCAGGATTGTTACCCCTGCTTTTTTTTTTCTTTACTTCAATGGAAGTATAGTAGATTCTGTTCCAGTGCCTTAGCTTTACTCTATGTGTGTCTCTGCTTCAAGTCTGTTTCTTGTAAAACTCTGATTTTTGATCCATTCTTCTATCCACTTCCATTTTATGGAAGAGTTTTGCCCATTCATTTTCACAACTGTATATTCCCATGTATCTAATTGTATTCCTCTGTGTCTAACTGTATATTTCCATCCATCCTTTATTTTCTTCTCTGGCAACTTTCCTGGAGCCGAACTGGGGTCTTGGTGCTGGTATCCAGCATGTGCTGAGGCTGGTAGGTTGTTTTTGTAATTTCTCAGGGCTACACTGAAGTACTTGATGGTCTGGCTGTTTGTCCTGGGCTACACTAAAGCACATGGAGGTCTGGTTGCTAGAGGATGTGTTTGGGAGGAAGGTTAACTCAGAGCTGGTTCTCTGACTATGCTAAGGGGTTGCTGTTTGCCTGCTCCATCATCCTGGGTCTGCCTCTGGTTTGCTGTACTGTGGTTTGCTGCCGGCTTGTCCTTTCTGTCCTGGATTCCACTCCCTTTTTACCTGAGTGAGACAGACTTTTCTTGTTGATATTCCAAGTTTCTTGGGCCAAAATCTTGTTTCACTTTGTCTTTTTGCTGGTTCTGCTGTTCCAGAATTTATCTTGGGGTCCTATTTGAAGATGAATATGTGAGAGTTGACTGCCTAACACCTCCAGGAAAAATTCCAAGAGCAGAACAGAGGTCTGTATATAATATTTGTAGATCTGACCAAGATCTCTGATACTGTCGGTCATGAGGGCTTACGGACAATTACTCAGGTTCCCAGAGAAGTTCATCAGTATAGTACATCAGTTTCATAATGGCGAGCTTGCCTGTGGGCAACGCTCTCGGGCTTTCCCAGGCACCAAGGGAGTGAAAGGCTGTGTGTTCACTCCCATACTTTTTAGCACGATGCTTTCAGCCATGTTGTCAAACCTGTCAAATACCTTCAATGAGAACAAACATGAAATCAGTCAGCTACCACCACAGGGAGGGTAAATTCCTCAACTTGAAAAGACCACAGGCTAAGACTAAAGTGGAGGGAGGGTTGGTGCACGGTTTTGTTTGCAAATGATCATGCATTCACTGCAGTCTCAAAGTTGAGATGCAACAAAGTATGGACCAATTCTCTACTACATGGGCTCACACAGGGCAAGCTCTCACAAGGTGGTCAGAAAAACCAGTACAAGGACACTCTCAAGGTGTCTCTTAAGAAGTTTAGAATTGCTTGTATGACATGGGAGACACTGGCACAGGACCTCCCAGCATGAAGTGCCCTCCTCAGAAAAGGTGCCATGCTCTATGAGCAAAGCAGAATTGAAAGATGTTGTTCAGGCTTGTTTTTTCATTATGCTTTTAGTTAATTCAATAATTCTTACTGTATTTTTCCCCCAGGTCAGTTGTTTTTCCAATACGGTATTTTAAGTTTTCTTCTATTTTTTTCATTTTGTTTGATTCGTGCTGTCTCATTGAGTCATTCATTTCCATTTGTTCAATTCTAATTTTTAATGATTTATTTTCTTCAGTTAGCTTTTTTACTGTTTCTTTCCATTTGGCCAATTATACTTTTAAAGGCGTTGTTTTGTTCAGGATTAGTTTTTCCTTTTTGCCAAATCTATTTTTTAAGAAGTTGTTTTCCTCAGTCAATTTCTGTGCATCCTTTTCCAAGCTGTCGGCATCCCCCTCAAGCTTTCATAATTCTCCTGCATAGCTCTCATTTCTTTCCTTCATTTTTCTCCTGTATCTCTTTTAAAATCCTTTTCAAACTTCTTCCAAGAGAGCCTTTGAAGCTTGAGAGCAGTTCACATCTCCCTTTGAGACTTCACATCGAAGCATTTTCCCATTGCTGTCTTCTTCTGGGTTTGTGTTCTGATCTCCCCTGTCTCCAGAGTAGCTTTCTACGATCAGGACTCTTTGCTTTTTTATTCATTTTTAAAAGTTGAGCTCTGCTCCTAGGGCACAGGAGAGATTGTCCCAAGCTTTTTTTTTTCCAGGGGCACAGGGATCTCTCACTGACTTTCCCCACCAAGGCTAACCATGCTGCCAGCTTTCCTACTGCGCTGGGTTGGCCAGGTCTCATTTTGCCTGCTTTGCCAGGGTTCGGTGGTTATGCCTTCTGTGATGGGGTTTGAGCTCTCATATCAGGTCTGCCAATCCACTAGCCTTCTGAACGAGAACAGAATGGTCCACGTTTCTGTACTTTGATCCCGATAGATTCTCTGCACTGTCTGCACTGGACTGCATTCCCTCTGCCCAAGTGAAACAGACTTTTCCTGAAGTTCTTCCAAGATACCTTAATCTGGAACATTGGTTCAATCCGAATGCTATGGGCTCTGCACTCCAGAATCTGTTGATTCAGAACACTTGATCTAGTGTTGATTCAGAGGGAAACTGGGTAGAACTCAGACAACATCCTGCCTTCTCTCTGCCATCTAGTAGCTACATTTTGTATGTATTTGTTGATGCACTTCCTTTCTCTCTCATTATACTAGAAGATCCTTGATCGAAGGTTTTTTGTTTTTTGTTTTTTGTTTTTTTGCGAAGCAGCATCCCTTCCCTCTTAGGGATGGATGAGGAGGGACCCTTCAGCCTCACTTCAGAGCAAGTACAGAGACCCTTTCCCTGCTCCCTGAAAAATCTGGAGATTCTTTTAATTTGACCATTTCAAGAACCCCCTTCCATCCCAGAACACAATCCCCTTCAGGTAGCCTTGAAGGGTGAAGACAATTCTCTGTCTTTAGGAGATTAAGAGGGAGGATGCCCTTTCTCCAGCAGACCTGGCCCCCCAAAGCCCAAAGTCTCTGAAGCAAGCCTGTTTCTGAGAAGGGATGGCTTTCTATTTGTATTTTTCTTTCCTTTAGGGCAGGACTTTATGAGATGCCAAAGAGCAGCTGGTATCTCCCCCTTCCTAGGCACTTGAACAGCAGTTTATCGGCTAGTGGAGCAGTACCAATGGAAACAGAGGCAGAAAGAGGAAGACCCCCCAGAGAGAAGCCACAAGAAGAAAAATTCCACTTGGTCTTGATCACTCAGTATTCAGGAAGTGAAGAGCAAAATAGCTAATTTGCAGCTCTGTCTTATATTCCCAAAATGACTTGAATAGTCATTTCTCCCTTCTTTTTGTGGTGGCAAGGAACTAGAAACTAAGGAGCTGGCTGTCCATCACTTGAGGGAGGGGGAGATGAATTATTATATGTGAATGTAATGGAAAATATTATGATATGGGACGTGCCAAAGGAAATTGTTTCAGAGAAACCTGGGAAGACGTGTGAGAACTGATGAAGAGGGAGAGAGCAGAAATCAAGAGAATAATTTAGACTATTGCAATAATTACAAGAACAACTTTGAAAAATTTAAGAATTCTGATCAATCTACTAACAAATCACCATGAACTAACTACAGATCAAGCATGATTTTAGAGAATTCGGGTGATCCCTGTGGCCCATTTGCTGCAAATTAATAAAAAATGAATATTCACTTTTCAATTGTTAATATCACCTGAATCTTCTTGGTTTTTTAATATCCCCTTTCCTATGTGGGAATATCCTTGCCTGTTCTGGACTTGTTCTGATTTGTTTATTTGTTTTTTGGGGGGCGAGTGATTTGAAGATCTCTTGGCTTAGAGTGATAACCAGAATTGTTGCTGAGGATTCAAGAGATGGGTGGAATTGAAGCCAAGGGAGCCTCAGGATCCTATTGAAGAGTCAGACAGGCCACCTGAGAGTAAGGAACCCAGGACCGATTTCTAGGGCAGTCAGAGGCCAGGATTCCGGAGGCCATGAGCCTCTGTGCCTCCACCTGGCTCTCTGATGGGTAGGCTTTGGACCTCCAGAGCTCATTGTTATGGACAAAATAAATGTGGGGGAGGTAACACTGTTCTGGGGACCTTGAGCAATTCTCTTTATGAAAGTTGATAACATACATGGGAAAACAAATTCCCTACATTTTTAAAAACAAATTCTTTTGCAAGCCTAGCTCCAGGACAGGTTTGTTAAGATAGCACAGCTGAGAAAACTGGGCCTCCATCAGATGATCAGATGTGACACCATTGGGCCTCTCTGCTCAAATAAACAATCGAAACCAGCTTCAAAGACTTAATACTTGACCTAAATTCCATTGGAGAGAAAAAATCAACAGGAAACTCACTGGGAGCATGAACTTTTTTTCTTCTGTTTTAGTTTTGGTAAAGAGACTGTTTAACGAATTACAAATGGCTGATTGGCTTTGAATCTTGGGATCGGAAAAAGTAATGGAAGAAGAGGAAAGGGATTTCAGAGGCAGCTAATTCAACCCCTGAAAACACCAGTAATTTCCATGCCAGTGGCAGACTCACTTAATTGGAAAATTTGGGGCAGTCAGTATGTGGTCTAGGGATAATAATAGTTATCATTTGCTTAAAGCTTTCATGTTTGCAGAATGGCTTATCGTTTCACAACAACTCTAAACACTGGGCAGGAAAGGCATTATTGTTCCCATTTTACAGGTGGGGAAATATGGCTCCGTTCTCCTAATTAATGCCTCGTTGGCTTGGGCAAGGCCGTATTTCAGTTTATTCACTCATGAATGAGGGTGCTCCATGAAAGGATCTCGAAGATCCTTTAGGGCTCTGGCATTCCATGACTTTATTGGACAGTGTCAGTAACTTAGAGCTGCACAGGGCTTCTAAAATCTTAAGTTCAGCTCCCTTTCTTTTATAAATCAAGAAACCAAGGTCCTGGGAAGGAAAAGCAGCAAGTAGTTAGGAGAAGCCGCAGGACTGGAACCCTTGACCCCTGATGCTAGAGATCTTTCCCCTTTTCTTCTGGCCTGAGGTTTAAGCCTGGGATCACACAGTTAGTAGGTATCATTATGGGCATGGACTCAGTTGTACCAGTGACTCTTTCCACTGAACCAGGCCGATTCGAACATTTATTTTTATCCTGGACTAAGAGGCTCCCTCTCTCCATGCAGATCCATGTAGTTCAATCAATAAGGGAAGCACTTATTAAGTGCTTGCTGTATACCAGGCAAGTGTTTATTAACTTAGAATTTGGGGGGAATGAGAAGTCAGTTGGCTTATCTTGGGTCAATATGGTTTCCCTTCCTAAGGAAGAGGGAAAGTTCCCTCCATAGATTTCAAACATTTACCAGCTTGTTGATGTCCCAGCTCAGGTCATCATTGGGCCCTTGGACATGTCACACAGAGAAGAGTTCCTCTTGGTCCTGCAGCAGGAATCCCCTGCCTTGAAGCTACCAAGAAGAGGTCAAGGACTTCCAAGATTTTCTTCGTTTATTTTTCTTTATGTTAACAAGTGAGCTTAATACGGGCCAAAAGATTTATGATGGAATATATGAGAGGAGATTGATGGGAGATAAGTGCAGGATGGGATTACTAATAGAGCAGCTGTCCAAAAAGGTTAGAGGGAAGCACGTTGCAATTATCACCTTTTGCAAGAGCAGTCGATTCTGCCTATTTGCAACTAAACAGTTTTTTCCCCATTGCCTTTCTTGTTGCTATGTTAATATCACAGCCATGTTTGTGCTCATTTACACAGCTTTTAGAGACTCAATTTTGTCAACACTGGCAGCTTTTGACAGTGGAAATTAAGAGCCCCATTCTTTGGGATTTTCCAGAGAGCTGATGACAGCTCACTCATTGAAGTTGCACATTTAGCAAGTGAACAGCTTATGAAATTGAATGGTGATAGGAATTCTTTAATGATATTTAAATGGCCTCGCTCCGAGCCACCAGTGACCCCTTCCCCCTTTCCCAGCAAAAATTAGATTTCCACTTTGAAAGATGAGAACCGTAAATGAAAAACTGAATATCTAGAAAGGAGGGGCTTTTGTAGGTTGGCGAAGAGGGCAGAACTGGAACAAGGAAAGAGTGCTCTGAGAGTGTCACCACTCCTGCAAAAGAACCTTCAGTGGCTCGCTGTTACCTATAGAATAAAATATAAATCCTTCCCTTTGACATTTAAAACATTTCATAGTCTAGTTCCAGTCTATTTTTCTAGGATAATTAATATTATTTCTCTTCATATGCTTTTCATTATGGCTAAACTTGCCTATTTGCTCTTTCTTCTTATTTATTTGTTTGTTTATTTATTTTTGCTGAGGCAGTTAGGGTTAAGTGACTTGCCCAGGGTCACATGGCTAGGAAATGTTAAGTGTCTGAAACCGGATTTGAACTCTGGTCCTCCTGAATTCAGGGCTGGTGCTCCATCCACTGTGCCCCCTAGCTGCCCCTCCTACCTGCTATTTTTGTATACAACATTCTCTCTCCTACTTTTGAACCTTTGCTGGGATCATCTCTGTGCTAGGAATACTTCTCTGACTTTTAGAACCTTTAGCTCCTTCAAGGCTCAGATGAAGGGCCAATTCTTTTCTGATTCCCCTAGTTATTAGTCTGCCTCCTCCCATACTTATTCTGCAGATAACCTGTTTTCTTCTCTGCAACATGTAACTAATAGAATGTAAGCTGGTTGCGGACTGACTCTGTCTCACTCTGTATTTCTGGCTTTTGCCACTAGCAAAAAGCCTCATTGATGTGTTGAATGAAGTTGATGAAGGTGGATTTGAGAAAACATTCTTAACAATTAAAGCGATTCAAAAGTGGAATGGGAGTTCTCTGTTACTGGAGCTTTTCATCTGGAGCCTGATGATCACTTGTTAGAGATAATGTACAGGGAATTCTAGGTCATTACAGGCTGGCATAAATGGCTTCCCCATCCCTTCCAGTTCTGGGGAAACCCAAAAAAAGCAATCGACAAACATTTATTTTTATTAAATTTTTTTATTTACAAAACATCTGCATGGGTAATTTTTCAACAATGACCCTTGCAAAGCCTTCAGTTCCCAATTATCCTCTCCTTCCCCCCATCCCCTCTCCTAGATGGCAGGTAGTTCAATATATGTTAAACATGTTAATATATACGTTAAATCCATACATATTTATACAGTGATCTTGCTACACAAGAAAAATTGGATCAAGAAAAAAAATAAAACTGGGAAAGAAAAAATGCAAGCAAACAACAACAGAGAGAATGAGAATGCTATGTTGTGGTCCATGCTCTGTTCCCACAGTCCTTTCTCTGGGTGTAGATGACTCTTCATCACTGAACAATTGGAACTGATTTGTTTCATCTCATTGTTGAAGAGAGCCACGTCTATCAGAATTGATCATTGTAGAGTCTTCTTGTTGCCATGTACAACGATCTCCTGGTCCTGCTCATTTCACTCAGCATCAGTTCATGTAAGTCTCTCCAGGCCTCTCTGTATTCATCCTGCTGGCCATTCCTTACAGAGCAATAATATTCCATAACATGCATAAACCATAACTTATTCAGCCATTCTTCAACTGATGGGCAGCCACTCAGTCTCCAGTTTCTCACTACTACAAAAAGGGCTGCCACAAACATTCTTGCACATACAAGTCCCTTTCTCTCTTAATATCTCTTTGGGATATAAGCCCAGTAGAAATGCTGCTGGATCAAAGGGGATGCACAGTTTGATAACTTTTGGGGCATAGTTCCAAATCACTCTCCAAAATGGCTGGATTCTTTCACAACTCCACCAAAAATGCATCAGTGTCCCAGTTTTCCCACATCCCCTCCAACATTGGTCATTATCTTTTCCTGTCATTTTAGCCAATCTGAGAGGTATGAAGTGGTATCTCAGAGTTGTCTTAATTTGCATTTTTCTGATCAATAGTGATTAATCAACAAACATTTAAGTACCTGGTATATACCAATCACTCTGTTAGTAAATAGTAGGTGCTTAATCAGTACTTCCTGAATTGAATTGGTATTATGGAGCTGAACAAGTAGTTCATGGACCTATTCCATCAGGATCTGTATGAGATGGACCAAGCCAGTGAACTGAGTCCACTCTGGAAGAGGAAGACAATGGTTGAATTGTGTTTTTACAAATGGTGCCATGAATTCCATAATCCCTAAAGGCTTCCTTCCTCCAGAGCCTCTCTCCATATTCTTCCATACTGAGCAATATGACTACAAATGATGAAACGTTATCATCTCTAGAGAATGAGAATGATGAGTAAGCCAAAGGTCAATGCAAAATCATACGGTGGGTATAAGCAAGATGCCACGTGTTGACAATGGTGGCTTGCTATCATTATGAGTTAGAGAAGTCACCAGACAACCTAGCACTGACTTATAATAATTTCCCTTGGAGATAGAGCAGGGGACAGTGCAAAGAGCTATGGCTGCATAGTCCAAAGACCTGGGTTCAAGTTCCAGCTATGCCATTTACAAACTCCTGTGATCCTGGGAAGTTAATTTTTCCCTTCTGGACCTTCGTGTTCTCCTCTGCAAGATGGAAGGATTGCATTCAGTGACCTCTCCTATCCACTCCAGACTTAAATCTATGATCTTGTACAAATGGGCCCCGAGGGGAAAAAGGGACTGAGCAAGAATAAGAGACGGGATTATCAGATAGAGGGTTCCACTGGTACACTGGTGAAACCAAAAGACACAAAGGGATGTCTCCATTTATTCCTCTCCGGAGTATTTACATGTGTGTCAAATAGAAAGCCATGGAAGATTCAAGCTGTGTAGTGGTGGAGAAGTTCTAAGGAGCCAAGTCGTGGATAGAGTTCTGGGCTTGGATCCCTGCCTCAGAAACTCACCATGTGATCTTAGAAAAGTCACTTGACTTCTCTTAGTCTCAATTTGCTCATTTGTCAAATGGAAACAATAATAACACCCATTTCTTGGGTTATTTTAAGGATAAAATTATATTTTATATATATATATATAAAATGCTTTATATATATATATATATATATATATATAAAATGCTTTATAAACCTTATAAGTAGTGTATAAATATTAGCTTTGATCATCATCATCATCCTTACCTACAGTAATGAGATTAAAGATCTAATTAAACAGATAAGTCAATAAAAAGCTCTACTCTCTCCATATAAGTCTCCACTCCATGAGCAAGGGTCCAGTGTGCTTCCAGTGATGGGCCGATGTTGGGGTTTTTTTTTAAGCTTAGAAATCTTTGCATTTTTACCTTGAATTTTTGCAGGCTTTTCCTGACTGTTATACATTTTCCACTCCCTCTAGTGTCAGAGTCTGTATATGATCATAAAGACAATTTAACAAAAAAGGGCTGTAAATATTAGAGTAAGGCTCCATCTCCTAATGATGCCATATTTCAAAGCTATTAAGCCAAACTAATAAAGTGAACAACAGCCCCAAAGGAAATGGCTCTGAATCACAAAAGACATTGTGTTTTCCTTGATTTTCTGAGGCTGCTGATTCCTCATCCCCCAGATACAAACCCAGTTCGTGCCAGACTGAAAGCTTTCCAGAAACAAACAGGAAGCTCCTGATCTTGGTTTCATCTGGAGATGTGCCCTATTTAGAGGAAGAAAGTAAGAGGTGGAGAGTAGGATTGCAGAATATGGGCCATATCATTCTCTTTCCTTTTTCTCTATAGCTGGATGACATCACAGTGTACAGTGCTGGACCTGGATTCAGACATTTAATACCTGTGTGACCTTTGGCAGTCATTAACTGCTGTTTACCTCAGTTTCCACAACTGTAAAATGGGGATAATTACAGCACCTACCTCTAAGGATTTTGGTGAGATTCCAAAGAGGTGCCTGGCATAATAGACACCATAGAAATGCTAATTCCCTTCCCTTCCCTGTCACTGCTGCTCCTTCCTTATCCAGCTGGTACAAGGAGAAAAAGTTCTGACTTTCAAGGAAATCTGCTCAAACCCCACCTCTTCCTACATGACACATCCTATAACCTTCCTGGGCTTCAGTTACTTCATCTGGAAAATGGCAGAGGGCCGGGCAGGATGATATCTTCCAACTCAAGAAGTGGCTCTCAAATCTTTCTCTTTCTTTACACTCAGTCATCCCTATTCAGGCTTTCAGCTAATAAAACCAAAATTCAATATCATGATGATCATGATCATGATGACCTCAAGTAAAGATGTCTTTATTATTCAGTTGCTTTTCAGTTATGTTGTGACCCCTTTGGAGAGTTGGAGTTGGCCATTTCCTTCTCTAGCTCATTTTAGGGATGAGGAAACGTTTGCAGGGTCACCCTCCCCCTAAGTGTCTGAAGCCAAATTTGAACTGGAGTTTTCCTGACTCCAAGGCCAACACTCTGTCCACTAGACCACCTACCTACCCTGGTGCTTAGTAGGTGCTTAATAAAGTGTGTGTTGGATTGGATTGGGTCAGATTTAATTCTGAGCCTGCATCCTCACTAAACATGCTGCATTAAGTTACACACAGAAGCAGCTGGAGGGGAAATCACATGGGAGGTGAAAGCTGTTCTCTGAACTCTGAGGGAGGGTATCCAGGCCATAGTCATCTCTTCCCTTTTTTTCTGCTCTTCCATATATAATGGGGCATTTGACTCCTTTCTGCCACCCTCTGATAATCCTCATGTCTAGAAGTCTTTGCTTCCTGAGTGATGCAGAAAGTCCCTCCAAGACAACGTGCTGCAGGTGCCTCCTCCAACTTTCAATATTTCCAGGATAGCAAGGTGTGTTTGGGCTCTTCTTCTTCACCACCATTGGGCCTTGACCACTCACAGCTTCAGTAACTTATGAGCCTGAGGCAGAGAAGCATGTGATTGATGAAGGTTTTTCCCATCCCTCTTTTGTCCCCTACCTTCAGCGGATACGGCGCCACGTTCAAGTCAGTCTCTGGTACCTCTTAACTGTGGATTCCCAGGTGAATCTCATCATTCCTCAGTACAATGAGAATTCCAGTCATTAAAGTTCCTATTACATATGGATACTGGGAGTCTTAAGCACAATGATACATGGAAAGTGCTTTGTAGCCTTTAAATGGCAATTAATATTAATGTGATTTGTACTCATGGAACTGGGCAAGTGTCGAATTCAAGGGGAGTCAGGACCTAGGGTGCAGGTTTATCCAAGGTTGCCAGTGGAGACAGCCAGAGCCAATGATTCCACTGCCAATACGCTTTGTATTTCAAGGACTCGGTCATCGGCTGGCCAAGTCAGTCCTTGATTATTGGAAAATGAATCCCTCTTTCCTACTCCCGTCATCACCATTTCTTAGGTGACATCGCATCCTTCTCTAGGCTTCATGGCATATCGACTGGCCATACGTGACACTCCATGTTCTTTGCATTTCGTTTTTGTTGTCTATTTTGGGGGACACATTATTTTGATCATGAATTTCAGAACTGGAAGGGTATCTATAATTCAGCCTAAATCTGCTCACTTGATGAGGAAACAGATTGAGAAAAAGTAACGGTATTTGCCCAAAAACATGCCAGTAGTAAGGAGCAGGAATGGAAGCCAGGTCCTTTGATTTCAAATTCAGTGTGCTTTCTATCTCACCACATGAATATGGGATTTATAAGTTCAAGCAATACAGAGACACCTTATAATGACTTTCTCTTCCACTTGAAATTAGTGTTTCTGCCACTCTTTTGTTAATAAGGTACATTCATTTTACATTTTGTTGGCAAGCTGCCAGCTAGGCAACGGTGACCATGTAAGGTGATGGTGAACATACACATATCCCTGCACATGGAGACAGCTAGAACCAGCTCTCCCTATGCTGATAGAATTTCTTTGTAACATATGTTTTGTCAAGATGTTGTGACGTTACCTCCGGATAGGCTGACACATTATCCTGACTTTACAATGTAAATGTTTTGACAAAAGCAACATTTCCTATGGACAAACAGAAAGTTGGCAATCCCAGTTTCTGAAAAGTTTCCCAGATCACGCAGTCCCCATTATTAAGAAAGGAACGGCCTTTCCATTGTTTATTTTATTTGTTTTAAAACCCAGAAGAGAGAAAAATGCTTTCCAATTGTATTTTTACATGTGCACTAAAGGGAACTAGAATAGCTTCTTGATTTTCCCATTTTTCCCATGGAGCAGTCTGGCCTCTGAATTTTAAATCAAACCCCAAAATAGCCTTTCTGGTTGAGATGAAGAAGTAGAGCTTCTCTGGGTCCAGTTCACAACCTGGAATATTAAAAAAGTACTTTATGGAGTCTTCCACTTATCTAAATTTGCTGAAGGGTAATGGAATTGGCTCAGCCAATTTTCCACCCCATTTTGTAAATATGTGAAGGTAAGGAGACAGCTTCCTTCTCTGGGATTGCTTGGCCGGATTAGAGCAGAGTCCTCCAGGCTAGTTCTCCAGACATATCCTCTGGAAGTCTCTGGATAAATCGTTAGTACCCTGAACATTGTTTTTAAATCATGACTTATAGAGGATATATAAAAAGTCCCTTTTCTATAGGGTTCTTGCACTATTTATCCGCTCGCCAGGCTGCACAGTCTCGGACATAGTCTGTCAGAAAATGACCCCGATGAAGTTGGGAAATTTGTGCTGGATATCCATTCAAATCAATTACGTTCACTCAGTTCTGAGGTCATATAATGACTGAATTCATCATCTTAGGTTAAAACTAGATGCTGCAGAGGATTATGTGTCAGACTTGGAGACAGAAAGATTTGAGTCGCCTGCCTCGGATATTTATTTACTGGCTCTGTGACTTGAATAAGTCAGGCTCAGTTTCCTAAGTGGGGATCATAATCACATCTATACCACAGAGTGGTTAGGATCAAATGAGATAACATATGAAAAGGGAAGGGAAGAAGAGAAGGATGATCTCTCCTATATGACAGACACAGTGCTAAGCAGTTTCATTCATTCTTTCATTCATTCCTTCATTCATTCATTCTACTCATTCACTCATTCATTTGTTTATTCATCTTTACAAATATTAATTCATTTGGTCCTTTTGCAAAGGTTTCACAAATCTTAAATCTCTATTGCAGTGTTAGCTCTTCTGTTCTTGTTACTATGATTATTATCCCGGGGGTGTGTCCTACATGTGGTACACCTGGCACTTGCTTTGTCACTCTGAAGCTGTTTCCTCCCTTATAAAATGGCTGAGTCCAGTCACCAGCACCAGAAGCATCAGAAGAGGTGACGGATCCGAACATTCGGCAAATCTGCTAGGCTTCCTCTTCTGTCTCTCATGATGGTGGTTGTTATTGTCATTTTGGTCCAGACGAATGATCTCATCAGTGCTCCCTGAGGGGTAGCATGACCTGATTGATAGAGAGCTAATCTCAAAGTCAGGAAGAGGTGGATTCAAATCCCAGGTTGGACATACCCTGGCTGAGGGAGTTTTAGCCCATCCTTTAACCTCTCAATGCCTCTGGCAGCTCTCTAAGGCCATGAGCTTCAGATCTTCTCTGAAGATGAAGATCATGAGATTCTCAGATGGGGAGGTAGAGGAAGGATGGATCCTATGATTTTATAAGTATAGGGAATTCTTAGTGCAGAAAGTCCTACAGAGCAAATAAACTGAGATCTAGGAAAGATTTTTAATTTTAATTTTTATATTTTAAAAATTTAAAACAAGTAGAAAATAAAAAAAAATTATATAGAAAAAGAAAAAAACAGGAACAAAACCATTGTGTATACAGCAGAATAGGAGAGGTTTCAAAATATGTAACAATAAATTTCCATTTCAAGAAAGTGTATATAATAATAGAACACATTGCATTCAAAACTGTCTTTGCTTCCTTGTGGGTTTTCTTTTGTTCTCTGCTGAATACTTTTTACTTTATTCTTTATTCTTTACTTTATTCTTTCCCCCCCAACCTTTCCCCTGCCACCTGTCTCATGCCAGTTACAGTTAAGCATAGACATATTTATGTTTACACACACATACACATACATACATTATTTCTTATTTCCCATCCCTGCTAACTCTTTCTACCCTCTAGATTGTCTTGCTATTACTTAACCTCCTCCCTACCCCAAGGACCTCTCCTGAATCCCCCCCCCCAACTTTTTCCCTTATTTTTATTCCTTTCCCATTAATCTACACACTTTATCTCATTTCCATTAATTCACAATCCTCCTGTACCCCATATTATCCCTTTCCCTCTTCCCTTTATTTTTAAATAGATTTTGGAGTTTGTTATACCCTTGGAGGTATATATATATATATATATATATATATATATATATATATATATATATATATATATATATATATATATATATATATATATATATATATATATATATATATATATATATATATATATATATGACTAATTTCAAGGGAAATTGAGGGGAGTCAAGGGACTCAATTAGGACAAACTGTATTATGTTTTATATGTGTCTAAGATTGTCTCTGGTAATTGGGTAGTCTAGAAGAAAGATTGGAGTAAAACTGAGTATGATGATTCTAAAAAGCAAAACCATCTAGAAAAAGGTAAAAACAGTAATTACATTTTTCTTGTGTTTTCTTTTCTTGATCTGTTCTCTAAATCTGTTGTTTTGCTTATGAGATATCTTATTTTCTCCTCTACTTTTTCATTCTTTACATTTTGTTTTATTATTTCTTGGTCTCTTCTAACTTCATTGGTTTCCTTTTGTTCAATTCTAATTTTCAAAGAGTCATTTTCTTCCTTAAGATTCTGGATCTCCTTTTCTATTTGGTTAACTTTTCTTAATCCTTTTGTTTTTCTTGCATTGCTCTTTTTTTTTTTTAAGTTTTCCCTCGATCTCTCTCATTTGATTTTTAGTCATTTTTGAGTTCTTCTATGAATTCTTTTGGGACAGGTAACCATTTAATATTACTCTGTGGAGTAAAAGAGGTTTTTTCGTATCTTCTTTTCAGTAGCCTTCTCTGAAAATGAACTCCAGTCTTCCCCATTCCCATAGTAACTTTTCTTGCTTATTTAAAAAAAGTAAGAACTTAATAGTGAAATCACCTTTAGTCCTAGAGTGAGGGGATGGTACCTCTGGCTTCAGATCTTCCTTCAGTTTTCTCCTGTATCCTGGAATTCAAAACCAAGAACTCTACTCTCCTGTAAGTGCCAACAGTTTCTCTGCCCCACTACTTCTGCACTCACCCTGAATGTGTGGTTCCTTCTCCCTCAGGGCCCTGGCTCAGCAGCATAGCTGGTCCTGACATTCATCATCAGCAGAGGTTCCCTCCTTCTTACCCACTTACCAAGTTAAACCCCTGACACTCCACCCTGTCCAGGAGGTAAAAGTTTCTGTGGTTGGGGCTGAGGCTACCTCCAACCTAGCTAGTCCCAGGGCTTCCCACTTGCTGTTTCAGTGCAGCTCTTCGGGAGATGTTTACCCTTCACAGTGGCCAAACCTCTGTCTTGGGGACTTTCTTTAGGCTTCTCTGGCTGTCCTAGGAAGAACCCTGTTCTGCTCCAAGACTTATTTGTTTTTCCCAGGTCTACATTCACTCTGAAATGCACTTTTGGGATCTTGTCTTTGTGTGCAAAAAATCTGGAAAGCTTGGAATTTTCTGACCCATGTTGCCATCTTACAGAATCCTCTCAAGATTTGTTTTAAAAGGCATCCTGGGCCATTGCCAGTTCTCTTGACTTCTAACTTCACTGGCTTCCCTTTGTCCAGTTCTAATTTTCAAAGATTTGTTTTCTTCCTTAAGATTCTGGATCTCCTCTTCTATTTGGTTAACTTTTCCTAATCTTGACTGGACTTTTGTCTTGCCACTGGCCTCTAATGATGGGAAGAGAAAGTGAGGTGGGGATTTTTGTAGCTCTGTCTCACTTCAATCCAATTCATCATCCTGTACCACCATCACTGGCCCTCTTGGAGAACAAAGGATGCACAACCACCTGTGCTAAAGTTGACAGTCTTAGAAAGTTGCCTCAGGCACGGAGAGATTAATTGACTTGTTCTCAGTCCTACAGCTGGTCTGCTGTCAGGAGAACACTAGAACTCAGGGCTTCTAGCCAAGTGCCCTATTCACTACACATGCTGCCTTTTGTCATTGTCTTCCTCACTGGCGTCATTCCAACTCCAATGAGAATCTCAAGTACATGTGCCACAGGTTCAAGAACAAGTGAGGGAGAGAATGTGGGTATGAGACATGCACACTTCCTTCCACTTAAAACTCTTGTCTTACTGATTCTTGCTTGGTAAGATTACTGGGGCACATCAGTCAATCAGCAAAGCTCCGGTAAGAGACTTTTTTTTCTAGGATTACATAGGTAGAATGGTCTTAGCCCAGTTTGACCGTAGTGGGGTCTTTTGTTACCTTTCTGTTTGAAGCAGAAAGCAGTTTAGTTCACTCACAGTATGTGGTAAAGGAGGAAGGCCTTGGAGCTTTCATCTCCCAGTCCTGCCTCAGTCCCAGACTATATAGTCCCAGAGAAGTGGGAATCAGTCTTTGGTTATCTCCTTCAATCCACAGGGTGCTTTAGCCATGGGGATCTGGGGGTCCAGGAACTAAGCTACCTACTTAAACTGTGAGGTCCTGGAAGCCAAAATCCCACGTGTGACTCTTGCCCAGCAGAAGTTGGCCGTGATACATGAAAATGGCTTTGGTGGGACCACTGCTATGGAGGAACAGAACTAATCCTACTTTTAAACTTAATCTCTAGTTAACCTCCCGCCCCCAAAAAATGGTTTGGGAGGATTATACTGCGAGGGTACTGGGAAATGTATCTTTGTTATTGCTTCTTCTAAAGCTTCTGTAAAAGCTAATTTTATGTTTAGCAGAATTGGAGTGTTAATCATTGGGCCCATAAAATGGAAAGGAATATAATTGATGACCAATAGTAGAGAGAAGAGACTCCCTAACTCCTTCAAAGTACTTTATGATCCTGAGGGGATGGAGTGGGCCATAAATATAACAGAAATATGACCCCTGAGAGACTGGGTCAGAGTCAACCATGTTAAATGCTGAATGACAAAATCAGGCTCCCAAAAGATCCAGAACATTGGTCTAAATTGAATGAAGTGAAATTTAATGGCGGTGATATAAAGTCTCAGATTTGGATTAAAAAATCAACTTCACAAGAACAAGATGGGAGTGGGAAAGATCTGCTTTATTTTACTGGACTACAAGCTTAATATAAAACAACAGCTTGATATAGCAGCCAACAAAAGTAATACTCTTAGAACGTGCTTCTCAAACAGCTTCTGTGAATGAAAAGCTGATGGGCCTGCTCTCTTCTGCCCTGACCATATTCCAGATTAGGAAGGAGCATGATGGACTGGAGGGCATCCCAAGGAGAACAACTAGTTGGGGTAAGGACCTAGAGCCCATGCCATGTGAGAACCAGTTGAAAGAACAGGGCATAGATTTGCAGTTTCATGTGTAATCGTGTTTTTTTTTAAATTAAACTATGTTATGGAAATTCTTGTTTTATTCCATAAAAAAAAAAAAAAACCAGGGGACGCTTTATCCAGAAAAGGGAAATTTGTGAGAGCAGGGCAGTTGAGAGAGATGAGAACTGTCTTCCAGTATTTAAAGGTCTGTTCTGAGTAAAAGAGATCAGACCTCGATTGCTTGTTTGGTTTTTGTCTTTGGGGCTAAGTTTGGGTTTGGTTGGTCCCAGACGGCAAAATCAAGAAGCAATAGGATGAAGTTGAAAAGAGACCACTTTAGAACACAGAGAAGGAAAACCTGACCATTAGTGCTATCTAAAAAGACAATGGACTTCTTCCTCAGGAAGTAGTGAGTTCCCTGTCACCTAGAAGTCATCAAACAAAGGCTAGGTGACCTTATGGGAGAATTCTTTCTATGGAGATAATTTTTAGGAAAAGGTTATGCTAAATGTTTGCCTAGATCTCTCCTGGGTTTCCATGAAATTATGTGTCCATAGAAAGAAGGGTTTCACCAGCTGGTGCTTACCTATAGAGCATCATGGAAGGTAATCCACTGGATCAATGTCAGGCAATGACCCATCACTTCTAGGAATCATGAAATATGAGTGTTGAAGGGACCTCAGAGGCAATCTAGTTATCTCTGATATTCCACAGATAGAGATAGAGAAACTAAGATCCAGAGAGGCTGGGAAAGCAGTATGGTATAATAGAGAGAGGGCTATACTTGGAGCAAGGAGACCTGAATTCGAATCCCACCTCAGGTGCTCACTGGCTTTGAAAGCTGGGCAAGACATTTAATATCTCTAAGTCTCCATCTGCTAATTAGGGATAATAAAAGTTATACTTCATAGGAGGGTTATGAGGTTCAAGTGAAATATTATCTGTAAAGTGCTTTCCAAGTCTAAAAGTGCTATCTAAAAGCCTTGTTCTATGACTTGATTTGTTCTCATTTATAATAATTATATATATATATATATATAATAGACAGGGAGGGCTATCTAAGGTTTCTGAATCTCAGTGGCTAAGGGACAGTGCCTTTGGTCAGACTACGAGAGAGACTAACTTCTCCCCTTCAGAGGAGAGGATAGTTTCTTTACAAATATCAGGATGCCTGAACATGACAGGCTTAGCAATGAATATAAAAGCTTTGCTCTCTAACAAAACTATTACATCCTCTCCCTTCATCTGCTGAAAAACTCATTTTCATTCAGAAGAAAAAAATCATCATGTTTTTCCCCCCAAGTCACCATTTTCCTCAAAATTAAAAAAGGAAAAAAAATCTAGGTTAAGGATGGATTCTCATCCAATATCATTCAGAAAGGATGTAAAAAGCCCTTTAAGTATCCGCCTTCTCCACAAAAACTAGATTGCCCTTTTCTGTGGAGAACCAGAGCTTCCACACCATTGGTTTCTTGCCTGCAGTAGTGAAGTATCAGCAGCCCACAGCCCACCAGGAACCACCACAGACCATCTGCTCCCTTTTCTGGAGGGAAGGAGCTGAGGCAGGAAAGATGAGTAGCTATAGGTGCTAAACCACAGGACACAGAAGGGGAAATGTCACTTCCAGCACGGCATTTGTTGGTCACATTTGCTCTTTGATCTCATTCTATGGCACAATCTGCTGGAGGGAAACCAGGGAGGTGGAGGCTGAGCAGTACCTGGAGTTCCTGGGAAAGTCATTTCATTTCTTGGTTATTGCTCACCTAAAGCCAATTCAAGGGATTCTGACATCCTCATTATAGCCATTATAGAAGTCTTTTCTCTAGGTTTTTTTCCCCACTTTTCCCAAACAACTTCTACTTCTCTTGTAGAGTGGGAAAAATGAAGCAGCCTCCTGAACAACAGTAAAAAGACGCCTGGATTTAGATCCCAAGAATTCAAATGTAAGATTCAATGCGAGTTCAAATCCCAGATTTTTTATTTATCACCTTTATGACATTGGGAAGGTCTTTTAATTTCTTTGGGAATCTGTTTCCTTCTCTCTAAAAATCAAATGTCTAAGGACATTTGTAGCTGAATGATCTTGGATAAGTCACCTTTCCAGATCTCAGTTTTCTCTTTTGGAAAACGAATGGTTTGAACAAAATGGTGTCCAAAGTCTCATCCCATTCTATGTCTATGATTCTCTGACTCCTGCTCCCAAACCCTCCCCACAACCATTCTCCCCTTGAGTAAGAATAACCATTTCTTGAATATGAGACATTTTCTAGATGTTCCACTAGAGGGTGCTTCAGGTATACATATTTACATATGCACAGACATACCTGCATGTAGTATGTTGGCAGGAACATATTAAATATCAATTCATTTTTAAGCAAAGAAGGAGGACATGAACATAATAATTGGGTTGTTAATCCTCCTTGTCCCTATGGAGACTTCACCTAACATGGAGAAGTGTTATATCCAAGAAGCCTAGAGCTCTGGTATCAGGACCCGGGGTGAGTAAGACAGTAGGCAATGGAGAATCGATTGGGGTCCAGAGTATTTGTGTTAAGCAAACTCCCCCTTGCCTGCCTCCCTCTTAAACAAAATAGCTTTGTGCAAGAAGTGGGATCTCATTAATTCCTTGTAAGAATCCTAACATCTCCCCCTTTCTTTTGATTGAGAATATAGGGTGGTCATTACCTCCTTGAATCCTAACAATTCCTTCCAGTGGTTCTAGTGAACTCGATGACAGGCAGGAAAGCAGGCTTGGAGTCATTAGGAGATTAGTAGGGGGCTAAACATCTCTAGGAGGGAAGGTTGGCAGTGGGAAGACAGGGAAATGAGGGAAATTTGCCTGCTTGAAGTCTTGAAACAGAGAAGGAGAACTTGAGTAATGGATTGTAGGGATGGATTGTTGATTGAGTAAATCAATCAAGTCATCCTTCCCCACTTAAAGTAAGAAGATATCTTGGTACTTTAAGAAGATAAAAACAAGTTTCAATCAATTAATCAATCAAAGACTATAGACTAAGTGTGAAAAATGCTTGGATGAACTAGATGTCTGATGACAGGTAGAGGGCTTGAATTAGCTGAATTAGTCACACTTAATCAGTCTTCAATAAAACACAGACCAGCACAAAATTTGGATCTGAGATTGAGTTGAGAGAAGGTGTAGACACAACCAAAGCTGAGCCAGAAATAAACAGCAGCCAAGGGTCAACCCAGAGAAAAGAGAAAAGGAAAAAAAATTAAGCTGTGCTAGAGAAGGGAAATATTATGGAGTGCCACTGGCACTCTAGACATTTCAGATCATAAGATCCTGGCTGATACTAATATTCAAGTACTGAAGGAAACCATAAAACAGATCTCTTCTTTCTAAACTTTCTCGAGTATATGTGTGACTCTGAGCAAGTCACTTAACTCCAATTGCCTCAGAAAAAAAATATATATATATTATTATATCTATTAACAGACATGGGAATATAGTATGCTGATTTTTTTTAACTTAAACTTCTCAGCCACAAAGAGTATAAATACTTGAGTATAATTAAATTCATAAAAATATGTGAAAATAACATAATACGACAAAATTATAATATTTATATAACAGCGTAATAAAATTTTCTTGAGCATAAATACACCAAATAAATACACCCAAAAAAGTGTAATTACAGATTGAGTCAAACCTCTGCCCAAATGGTAGCAATTTTCCTAACTGGGAACTCAGAGCAATTGTGGCTGTAGGCTTGACTTTATAAATTCTCTAGAGCAGCAGAAGGAGGAACTTCGTGGATCTGAGAAGTCATTTTATTTTTCTTTCATTTAAAAAAATAAAATTATTTTAACAGGGTATTGCAAAAAGAGCATTTTCTTTTTTATTTTTTTAAATAAGACCCATAATGTAATCTGAGTAGGAAACACATCATGAAGAAAATCTCTATTCCAATGCTGACATATTAAGTCCTCTGCAAATTATCATCCTAGAGAGTTGACTGAGCTATTTAGAGGCTAAGTCCACTTGCCAAAGTCACATAGTTTGTGTCAGAAGTGGCACTTAAATGAATGAGTAAACACTGTGCTGTGACCTTGGGATACAAATAGAACAAGTGAGACAGTCCCTGTTCTCAATTCTACTCACATTCTACTTAGGGGAGATAATTCTAAAAAAAAAAAAAAAAAAGTTCAACTTCAGGGCAGATCGAAATACTCAGAAGTCTTAAAAATTCAAAGAGTTGAGCTCCTTTCTTCCTGATTCTCTGGCTCTGTATCCCTACTTTGTACCACATTATCTTTCAGTTTATAAGAAATTCTCCACTAAAACACTGCTCAGATGTTTTAGCATGATGTGAGGGTAACTGGATTCCTTTTTTCTCAATAGTATTTTGTTTTTGCAATTAAATGCAAAGATAGTTTTCAGCATTCATTTTTGTAAGACTTCATGTTCCTAAATTTTCCCCCCTCTGTCCTTTACCTGCCCCTTCCCCAAGACAATAAGCAATCTGATATAGGTTATACATTTTCGATCTTTATTTACTCATTTTTTTATTTTATTTTTTAATTTTTTTGCTAAGGCAATTGGGGTTAAGTGATTTGCCCAGGGTCACACAGCTCAGCAATATTAAATGTCTGAGGCTGGATTTGAATTCAGGTCCTCCTGACTCTCTATCACTGCACCATTTGGCTGCCCCCATGTACAATCATTTTAAACATTTCCCTTTAAATCATGTTATGAAAGAAAAATCAGAACAAAGGGAGAAAACCACAAAAAAAGAAAAAGCAAACAAACAAAAGGTGAAAATCATAAGCTTCCATTCAGTCTTCATAGTTCTCTCTGGAAGTGGATGCTATTCCCTCCCAAGTCTATTGAAATTGGGTGATTAAATTCTTGAAGGCTCTGTCAGTAAGGGCTAACTGTGGCAGGTCCCACCAAGCTGGAGCGGCTTTAAGCATCATCCGGCGTCTCTCATCTGAAAGCTGATCTAATGAAGTTTGGAGCCATGGCATGCCAGATTGGAGATCAAGTGATAAATCTGTTCACTAAGGCACGGAGGGTTTGCAATACCCATGGGGGACAGGTCATCCACACTGAGGAAAGGCTCATTTTGAAATATTCATGTTGACATGATTTATGCTCCATCCGCTTACAGAGACGGTTTAGGGTGACCAGTGGACATTTGAAAAGGAGAGGCGTTACCGAAGCAACATGAGAAGATGGCTTTGATCACATCACTCAAAACCGGTTGATGGGAAGGACCCAAGGTGGGAATGTTGGCAGGGAGAAATCGACAATAATTGACAGAAGATAGCCGTCCCCGAATCAATTTCTTGCCATCCCAATAAATATTAAGGAGATATTGCCCTTAGGAGATATTATATAATAACATTTAATAAAGAATGGAAGAAATAGACAAAAAGGAAGAGAGAAGATTAATATTTCTCACTTGGGAGTTAATGAACTAAAAATTAGCTTCCCTTGTAAATATGTGGAAGCGAGGAAGAGTTCTAGTCTCATCACTCCTCTCTCAATAGCATTTCTTGACATGCTGTGACCCACACTGAAGCCCAGATTCCTCTTCATGCTGTTCCATGTGCTTCCACCTCTCACTCCTCTCATAGGGAAGGAGCTACTAATTATTTCTACCAACACTGTGATATCTCCAGCCTCCACACCACTGTTCATGCTGTTCTCTCCATGTGGAACAGCCTCCCCCAGTTCCCATCATCTCCTACTCATTTATCAAACCCCAAATTGCATGATCCCTCCATCACAAAGCCATTCACAATCTCTCCAACCCAAACACACAAACACCTGCGTGTGACTCTGTCCCCGTGGGACTTCCTTTGCCTTTTTTGGATAGAATTTTTCATATTTTATTTATGGTTAGTAGAGCGAGTTGCTGCTTTGATATACCTGACTCTATGTCATATTAGACCTCTGTTTTATGACGAAGTGTTTAGATTCTTTTTCTCATAACTTGTTTTTCAACATTTAAGATAAACATATTTGTGAAATAGGTTAATAAATCACCCAGGTGTGGACATAAACAGCATGAGACCCCCGTAAGACAGGCAACTAATGGGAGAACTTGGTATACAACCTTGTCGTTCACTTACGTCATCAAACACCAATCACATGAATTGATAAATCAATTAGGTCACTGACCAGCAATCAGAACCTCAGTGTAAGCTCTTAACACTCAGACCTAGAACTATGAGGAACCCATCAGCAATTCTTCAACTTACAAGATCTAGGCTTAAGTCTATAAGTCTATACCTGCCATCTAGGGGAGGGGGGAGGGGAAGGAGGGGAAAGTTGGAACAAAAACAAAAGTTTTTGCAAGGGTCAATGTTGAGAAATTACCCATATGTTTTATCAATAAAAGCTATAATAATAATAAAAAAGATTGAGTCTGGCTCCTGTGTTTCTGCACTTGAGATTCAAGCAACCTCCATGTTCTCTTGAGGGCGGCGCTGATTTAGTGACTCAGATTTGGTGACTTGCTAGGCAAACGTATTGAAAGGAGACACATGGCCACTAGTAGGGAGAGAGCAAACCCTGTTGTGAAGTATCATTCCTGGAAGCTCTAGGTTGGGAGTTTGCTTCTAAAGAGAGTGAATGGTTTTATTGTCTAATAGATAGCACATGCGTTTGATTAGCAGAGTTTGATAGTTTGCTTTGAGAAGCACAATTCTAATGAGTGTTTCCCTTATACTAATTAGTAAAAGTAATGGGAAATCCATTGTGCACACATGCAGTACATTATAGTAACTTATGGCATTTTTCGGGACATCTGGGGTGGTTCTAGAGCAGAAAGAGATGACTCCAGAGCACTGGATTCAACTTCTGCTCCTGAATAAAGAGATTCTGTGATCGTACAAGTCATTTACCCTCATCGTGCCCCCGGTGACTAGAAACATACCTTGAAAATGTCTTTAAACGCTGATTTTTAAAAGTCTCCCACTATGAGTTTCCTACACTAATGAAATCACACCTACTTCTTTAAAAATCTCAAAAGATTGTAAGCTCCCTAAGGGTGTGGATTATTTCTGTTTGGCCTTCAAATATCCAACATCCATCACTGTACCTTGCATACAGAAAACACTTAATGTTTGGTGAACTCAATCGGTGTATTTGTCTCCTTCCTAGCCCAAGCCTCATACTATTATTGATACCATTTATCAGGAGTCCTGCATATTGGGTGGACCCTCTCCCCCTTCATGGATGGGAGTCATCCAGGTTAGGCAGGCCTGGGGAATAGCAGTCGAGAAGCAGTACCCACATCAGTAAGATCCTTCATCTAGTGGGATCTATTTGACTATTTAATATCGATCAGCTTGGAGTCAGAATCAAATACTATGTCTGTGACCAAAGACAAATAATAATGCACTGTGCCTCAGTTTCCTCATCTATAAAAAAGGGAGAACTGGATTGGGTGATCTCTAAGTTTTCTTCCAGTCCTAACATGCTGCTCCCATTTTCAAAGCAGAGACCCAACGGGCCATTTTCCATTCTCCAAGGACTCCTGGAATTGCTGCCGGGCCTCTCTTCCCTAGAGCTCCAAGGATGAATTTTCTCACTTACAAAATGAGAGCTGGAGTAGAATGATCTCCAAGGAGCCTTACAGCTTTAACAGCCTAGGAGTATAGTTGGGGTTTTTTTAATCACAAAATAAGCTAATAAGGGCTGCATCATTTTGAATGTGTGAAAATCTCATCTAACTGTCAGTCCGACATGTAGGATAGAGAGCTGGCCGGGGAGTCCGGATGTCCTAGCCCCAGAGTATGCAGGTAAATGTTTAACAACAGGTTCTCTAAGGGAAAAAAGTGTATGCACTTGTAAGTTTCATTTGCATCATTAACGCTTTCTCCATCACTTTCTTAAGTCTAAACAATCAACAAAATAATGTTTGAAATCTTGATCTTTAGTATTTCCCAGGTAGAAAAGTTCGTACTTGAAATTTAACAATCGGCTCTCCAGCAGGTACAAGCTAGCTCCAACACATGCTTGAGATCATCCAAACACTGACTGGCATATATTGATTGTGTGATCCTACTCAAGAAAATTAAAATCTCAGAGCTCCTAATCAAGGCTCCGGTATTTTAAGTTGCAAAGCAGATGCATTATCCATCTGTATTCACATATTTGTGTGTGTGTGTGTGTGTGTGTGTGTGTGTGTGTGTGTGTGTGTGTGTGTGTGAGTGTGTGTGTGTGTATACATACATATATAATGTAATGATTGCTCAGGACTATCACATGCTAATTCCCTCTTGAAATAATTTGTATATCCTTTACGTTGACTTCTCTATGAACATATAGTGGAACTTGGGCCCCTTAAGGGCAGGAGTTGTTCTGTTTTGGTCCTTCCAGTCCCAGTGAGAGGTCAGTTAGCTGGCCTAGAGAGTTGGAGCCAGGAAGACTTGAGTTCAAATCCAGCTTCAGCCACTCACTAGTTATGTGACCCTGGCTAAGTTATAGGACTCTATTTGCCTCAATTTCCTCATCTGTAAAATGGGCTGTCCACTCCAGTATCTTTGCCAAAGAACCCCAAACTGAATTGGATGGTCTTTAAGTTTTCTTCCAATTCTAACATGCTACAACTATTTTCAAAGACTAAACAACAACAAGGTCTCAATGACTGGCTCTTTTTAAGTGCTTAACAGTGATTTCTTTTTTATCCTTTTTTATTTTCAAAACATATACATGAATAATTTTTTATTTTTTTATTAATTTTTATAATTATAACATTTTCTTTGACAGTACATATGCATAGGTAGTTTTTTTTTTTTTACAACATTATCCCTTGTACTCCCTTCTGTTCTGAGTTTTTCCCCTCCTTCCCTCCACCCCCTCCCCTAGATGGCAGCCATTCCCATACATATTAAATATCTTATAGTTGAATAACTTTTTCAGCATTGACCCTTGCATAGCCTTGTGTTCCAGATTTTCCCCTCCTTCCCGCCACCCTCTCTTCTAGATGGCAAGCAATCCGATATATTTAACAGTTATTTCTTGAATAAAATTAATTTTCCTCCAAGAGCTTGGTGAGGGAGACAGAAAAGCAGAGCTTTTTTAAGAATGAAGAAATGATTTTCCCAGTAGCTCAAGTGACTTGTCCAAGATAATACCGCACTTGAAGAGTCCTCTTTCCACCACAAGGTCTTTCAAAAATGGTCACTTTTGGCCTCTATTGGCAAGATCGAGTACAGTATTGGGGAGAGACCAGTGCCCATCCCGAAAGCCCCCCACAAAAGCATGAACCATAAAGAAAGAAATATTGTTTGTCTTCAGAAGAGAGAATTTGCTACTTGGGATTTCCTCACTAGTGGAACTTAAAATCATAAAAATGTTCCCTTCCATATTGTTAGGCAAAACCAGAAGCTTTTTGATGGTAAAAATGCACTTTCTCTTTTCTCTCCTATTCCTCAGCCCAATGCTATTGATTCTATAAATACAGACCCAAGTCCAGGAGGCTCACCATAATTAGTACATCAAATGGGTCTGCGTCAATGTGATAAAGTCCAAATGAAAGCGAGATCCTGATTATTGGAGGGCCTTTGCTCTTGCCACTCTCCCTTCTTTAGCTTTGCACTCGGCTGTTTTCATCTAGGAGTTCCGTCATCATTCCAAATTAAACCAAACTTCAGACAAGTGGCCCTGAATGGCCTTAGTTTGACTTGGGAGAAGAAAGCCCCTAGCTACAAAGACTGGAGTATCTGTGGCGGGGGGTGGGGGACTGCATCCCCCGGTATTCTCTCCTAGGCCATCGTGGGAGAGCTCTTTCATCTGAAGAACTCCCTGTCTCCATTAACTCCCTGTGGTAGTTCTTTTATTAGAGAGCCGTCACCCTTGTGTGGGCTGATAGAGACATGAGGGACCCAAACTGGTTGGTGAAGCCATTGGAAAGTCATGAGGTCCAGCCCTGGGATAAGAGTGCCATTTGTAGCTCACATCTCCTCCCTGAGAGCAGATGCAGCTTTTTGAGCCAATATGGCCTCTTTCCTCCTGTACTGGGAATGGAAGTAGGCCAGAGGCAAATGGGATCCTTCACCAAATTACAAAGAAACTCAGGAGTAAAAATCCCCTCCGGGCCCGTGAGCAACAACTGTGTCCACAGAGCATTCTGCGGCCGCTTCCTCGCTGAAATGAATTCAGGACTGAGTGGAGGGAAGGTCCTGAACTGAATCAATTCCCCTTGTAATCTCCTCAGCTAAGTGGCCATTTGCCAGGATGGCAATTTGAGATGCTACTAAAATGTTGATAATGAATTCCTCCCCACCTGCTCACCCCGGGATGTAAGGGCTATAATGAAAATGTTGGTCACTGTAGAAAGTATAAGTAGAAGGAAGGACTCTTTCCAAGTAGGTTAAAGTGGAATGGGAGGATTCAAGGTGAGGAGTATATAATATTCTACTTTTTGCCGGTGCTGTATGGAACTAGGGTGAGGTAACTGACTCTCTACATCAGAGTGCTGAAATGTAAAGGGTGTTTACAATACTCATGATTCTTCATAGTTTATCCAAGTTAATTAGTTAACACAACAGGTAACCAACTGAGTTTTCCTTGACCCGTTTATCTCTACCCCCTCCTCCAAGCCGATGACCTCCCCGGCAGCATTTGAGAGAAGTTTGCAAGTTGCCAGTTATAGCTCTGCCTTATCTTTGGGAGAGTGGGAGCAGCAAGTCTTTTGACCAAGAAGTCGCTGGTTACCTTTAATTGTCTCCATGGCGCTGATCTCCCCACCAGTCAGACAATCTTTAGCAGAAATATCAAAGCATATCTGATCTCAGCTGGGGTTTAATGACAAAAGGCATCATCTCAATTCAAGGAGCAATTATTTATCTGGTGACCTTTTCCAAGGTAGAGACTGTTCCATTAAAATTTTTACTGTGACTGATGTTTCCAATAAACTTAGACTCCCTCTTCTCTTCACCTCCACCCCTATAAATTGTTGGTCTTTGAATGTCATGAAACTCTATGCTGGGAAATTAAAACCGTGGTGGGAGCCCCATAAATAGGGCCAGAGATGAAACCTGTCCCTCTTATATAATTGTACATCATTAGGACCTAAATGATGGGAGACTTGCCTGCAGGGGGTCTTGGAGGATTGGTGCTGGGTGCTCAGAATGTATAGGTAATGGGAGCCAGAGCATTTATTTGGAAGGGTAAATGTGAAGTTGTAGCATTTTGGCGTTTCAGGTGTTTTTTAAATATCCAATCAAGGTAATTATGGATCATACATGAAGCCTCTTCTCTGAACCCCTTTTCTTTCATGATGCTGCTTCTTAATCATCTTTCCAACTAGATGGAGGAGGAAGACTGGCAATGCCCAACTCAGCAGGGCCCAGTAGCCAGACTCCCAAAGGCCCCCAATTCAGCCAGACTCCCAAAGGCCCCCAACTCAGCCAGACTCCCATTGTCTGTGGGGATTCAGACATTTCCATTATCATTAAATTCAACTTAGAGAGTGTGTCATGATGACATTCTGTAAGACCAATATTCTTAACACAATTTAGAAAGGAGAGAAATGGGAAGATCTCACTGGCTGACTTGAGGAGCACACCAGTGCGCCTCGAGGGATTACAGCTGGAACTCAAAGGACCTGGGTTTCTAGCAGCTAAGCCTTTGTTCAAAGCCATGGGCCATTCTTTCTGTAGTAATAAGAATAAAGAGCTTTAAGCATTGACTGGTATAAAGGCTACGCCTGACCTGTGGCCAAGTATTTTGAAAAGGAATTAATTAGAAGTAAGAAATGGTGGTGCTAGAGAGAGTGAGATGAACTTGGAGTTCACAATCAACCTCTACCACTTATTGGTTGTATGACCTTGGTCAGATTACTTCCTATCTTTGTAAAGTGTGTAAAGTTGGGCTACATGACAGCTAAGATCCTTTCCATTTAGAACTCTATATTCCCCAAACAACCTCTTCCACAGTCATGTCTCCAGTTCACATCAGATTTGTGGTTTGGAGTCCCAAGAGGAGTGGCTGACTGCTTCTCTGCCTCTCTCTCTCCCTCTCTCTATCTTTCTCTCTCTCTTCCTCCCTCCCTTTCTCTCCTTCCCTTTCCCTCCCTTTCTTTCCCTCTCCTTCCCTCCCTCCCTCTCTCTCTCCTTCCCTTTCCTTCCCTTTATTTCCCTCTCCTTCCCTCCCTCCCTCTCTCTCTCCTTCCCTTTCCTTCCCTTTATTTCCCTCTCCTTCCCTCCCTCCCTCTCTCTCTCCTTCCCTTTCCTTCCCTTTCTTTCCCTCTCCTTCTCTCCCTCCCTCTCTCTCTCCTTCCCTTTCCTTCCCTTTCTTTCCCTCGCTTTCTCTCCCTCCCTCTCTTTCTTCCTCTCTCTTTCATTTTCTCTCTCTCTCTCTCTCTCTCTCTCTCTCTCTCTCTCTCTCTCTCTCTCTCTCTCTCTCTCTCTCTCTCTCTCTCCTCTCTCTCTGTGCTCTCATTAATAATTAACTGATCAACTTCCATAAGCTTTAAGATGTTTACTGAGGTGCAGCAAGAAGTGACCATTCAAAATATCACTCCCCCAAATTGGAGGAACGCTCCCCTTGCCACACAAGGTGTATCCCCTTGAAACAGCTGATGCAAAGTATAAGGGCAGTGAAGCACTTGGGGAAGATGACTATCTTTTAGTTCCTGGGACTAAGAATCCTGTGTTTTTCTTTGTAGCATCCTCAATGAGTTCAACTAAATAATGGCTCTTTGTTAGGTTCTTACTAAATACTAATGAGATAATGAGATGATAGGTTCTTACTAAGTGCTAAGTCGGTACTTAACAATTCTAGTTCTGGCCTTTAAGGGAGTTTTACCCCTGTGAACTCCTGGGGAGGAGCTTGCATGTTTAAGAGTAGCAAGTTCATTGGTTGAAGTATTTTTTCCCAGAAGCCCTTGAAGAATCTGGCCGAGACATAGAGTTGAGACAGCAGATCTCCTCCCAGAGAGTGATCAACAGTCTCTGGTGACAACAGAACTTTACATATTGGCGCCCAACGTGGGGCAAGGACTTTTGCTTATCCTGACAAGGACTTATTCTGAGCCCTTCTGAGGAGCTAGACCGGACCATTGCATTTTGGTGCCTGAACAGATTCTTTTTCCTGTAGAGAGCCAACTCTGACCTATAGTAGAGACTCCTCTTCCTCCAGATAGCTACCTCAGGTCTGGCCCAGACAAGACTCTCCCCTTGCTCAATGGTGTCTTCTTTTATCCTCCCAGAGAATGGGCATGGAATAGCTCTTTAATGTGTGGATATTCAAGTTTCCACATCCTTGTTTAATTACTAGCTGTTATTTTTTGAGAGGACTCATTCAGAGAGGCTAAGTAACAAGTGTCAGAAGCAGGATTTCCACCTGTGTCTCCCTGACAGGGACTGGTCACCTAGGCTCATGTCTGTAGACCCTCCCCATCTTCTAAGAGGGTCGAGTCTCCAAGACTTTGCCTGTGTTTCTCCTAATATCCCCCTCCCCCATGCCTAGGGCTCCACTCCATCAAGCTCTTATTGTCAGTCCCATCAAGCTCCCATTGTCAGCCCCACTAAAGATACAGTGTCAAACCCAATCTCTGTGGAATGGCATGGAAACTGTTATGAAACTGTGGATTTACTTTGTACACATTTTTAATCTGCCCATCTGCATACATGTTGTTTTCACTACTACTTTTCTTTCCACTCCCTCTCAACAAAAACATAGACTAGAATGTAAGCTTCTTGAGGGCAAGAGCTATTTCTTTTGTGCCTTTGGATCTCTAGCCCCACCCAGTGTCTGAGACATCATAGGCTCCTAATAAAGGTTGAATGAGTTAATTAAATTATATGTTGGGTTATTCTGATTGGGGATTGGGGGTTAAAGAAGGAGGCAAGGACTTACAAAAATCAGAGCCCAAATAATACACCAGGGTTGGAAAATATGACTGAGATCTAAGATCCTTTGTCTAAAGAAATTTAGAGAGAAGTTGGGCTCCAAAGATCTCATCCATCGTCTGAAAACATCTCATTTTTCAGCCCAGAGTATGACATTTAAATCTCTCTCTGCCTCCCATTTCCTTCAGGGGGAAAAACGAAGTCTCCCTAGAGTGCTGGGAGCTAAATTTGTTAATGTTGTAAAGTGCTTAGAAATTGGAAAGAGCTAAGGAAGTGCTCAGTCTGGTTATTAATAATCATGCTAATGATGGATGGCTCATTGGCAGGCCCTTCTCAGCAAAATGGAAAATCAGTCCTGTTGAATGGGCTCCCTGCCCCCATTAGGTGCTGGCAGGGAAATCACTAGATGATGGTGGAGAATCATGAATATTCTCTTATGTATGTATCTACTTCCTAACATAGGACATCGATATTTGTTACAAGGCATTCCAGGGAGAATAGAAACACATTTAATACTTGATACCAAATGCTGTCACTGGTACATTGGAGTTATATTATTTATATTATGCACAACTAATAAAATCTGTATTTTTAAAATCAGATCCATAAGAAAGGACCAAGAGGATGTTGCTAGAAAACATATTTGATGGAAATGATGAGTGATGGAAGAAAAAGAGATTCTGAAAGGATTATGTCAGTTGCCAACTTCTGGCAAAAATTATCTTGGCTTTACTTTGGATGGCCTTTGTCAATACTGATGTATAAGAGAATTTTAATAGAATCTAAGGTACTTGAGGGAAAGGATTCTTCTATCCTTGACATTGTATCTCCAGCACCTAAGACAGTGCTGATCACATGGTAGATGCTTAATACCTAGGCGGCATCCTCAACTCCTCACTCTCTCTTTCCCGGCCCTCCCCGCCATTTTTAATCTGCTGCCAAGTCATGTCATGTTGATTTTAGCTTTACTATATTTCTTATACAACCCCTTTCCTCTGTCATCAGTGTCAGATGTCATCACCCAGGAAACGGCTCTGACCACCTCATCCCTGGACTGTTCCAATAACCTGCTGGTTGGTGACTCTGCCACGAGTCTCTCCAGCCCATCCTCCATTTAGCTAGCTAATCCATCTTCCCAAAATACAGGTTCTCCCATTTCAGCCCTCTATTCCATAAACTCCCAGGATTTTCTTCTGGATCTAACTTTGGATCCAACCTTTCCAGACTTCCTATATCCTACTTCCTAGCATGGACCCTTCCATGTAGTGCCATTATTCTCTTATCATTCCTTGATCAAGGCTCTCTGTCTCTGCACTGGAAGCATGTTCTCAAACTGCCCCTTATCTCCATCATTTCTGCCTCCTGGCTTCCCCACCTTCCTTCAAGCCTCAGCTAAAACCCCACCTTCTTCAGGAAGCCTTTCTCAAGCCCTTTTAACCCCAGTGCCTTCCCTCTATTCATTATTTCCTATTTATCCTGTCTATAACTTGTTTGTATGTAGTTGCTTGCTTCTCCCTCCTCCCTTAGATTGTAAACACATCAAGGGCAGGAACTGCCTTTCTTTGTATTCTCAGGATTTAACACAATGTCTTGGCACTGAGGAGGTGTTTAACATATGTATATATATATATGTATATATATATATATACATATATATATATATATATATATATATATATATATATATATATATATATATATATATATATATATACACACACACACATATGGCTGATTTGTCTCTTTTATGCCCTTCTTTGTCTTATTTCTAGCAGTGTGCATGCTACATCCTTCCTCCCAGAAGCACATCAGCTTCTTGAGGACAGGGGCTATCTCATTTGTCCCTTTGGATAACTAGTTCCTAAATGTTTGCTGATTCATGGATTGCTCCAAATGGCTCCTGATGCCCAACTTCCATCCACTCTGGAACTGTTACTCCTCCCATACTTGGATTTAGTCAATCTCTGTTCTGAGATTAAGGGCAATGTGACATTTGTGAAATGACTAACTTTTTAACATTTAGAATAGAATAGAGATATAACCGGGGCCAGGAGGTGGCAAAGAAGATAGGAAGTCACGAGAACCTGAGTTCAAATCTAATCTCAGACTCTTACTAGTTGTGTGACCCTGGGCAAGTCACTTAGCCCTATGTGCCTCAATTTCCTCAACTGTAAAATGAGCCAGAGAAGGAAATGGAAAGCCATTCCAAGGTGTTGGCTAAGAAAACCAAATGGGGTCATAAAGAGTCACAACTGAAAAATGACTGAACAACCAAAAAAAAGATATAACAGCACAACATTATACAGTATAGATATCCTAAAGCCAAGTTTGTCTTTAGCTTTTAAAGGAAGCATCTACATGATAAAAAACCATTTTAAAAGTACAACTATAGGTGTTCCTAGTGGCACTATTTGCATTCTAATCCTTTTAAGCAGAAGGATCCCTCATTTATAAATGTTTTATTCTTTACTGATTCCCTGAGAATACTAAGTACAAGACAATTTCCTCTAGGGGGTGCTAGCAAAACCATTTCTTCAAGGGTCTTTAAAATAAATAAGCATGCTGGGTCCTAATGAATCCCTTGGGGAGGGAGAGAAGTGCACGCGTCATGTGGATAGGGGCTATTGGCTTAAACTACAATCCCATGCCCTGCTTCCACAGCCCCACTGCTCCTCTTAGCGTATTTCTCCTTCTCGTTTTCTCTTTGTTTTAGACGCAGAATTGGCAGAATCCCCAAGAATGAAGACTCTTTGTCTGGGCTTCCTTGGATCAGTGTAATACCAGTCCATGATGGCAGCTCGGAAATTCTCCGCCTCAGTAGTTGTTCAGCGTGTGAGCCACACCTGGGACCTGATGAGACGGGCTAGTACTGCCTGTATGAGCCTCCTTTGGTAACTCCTTTGTACTCCACTTTATGCACTCTCTGTTCCGGTCAAACTTACCTACCAGGGTCACAGCGAATCAGCCCCAGAGTCAGGATTTGAAGGGACTCCAGTTCCAGAGCTTTTCCCACCACATGCTAGCTTGGGAGCCATTGCTCCTACCTTACATTATCATCAGATCAAAACGGGAAGGTTCTTTGGAGAGCATCGAGACCTACTCTTTTGGGGGATCATAGCCTCGTCCGGCTGTCTCACTCAATTTCTGCGTCTGTACAGTGGAGACAATAGCAAGCCTACCTCCAGGGTTATGATGATGAAAATATGATAGAAGTCAAGTGAAGCTCTTGGCGAACCTTAAAACCTGATATCACTGGGAGCTACGCTCCCCTGCAGGGGGCTCCCCTGCATCTTAAACATACAGTGTCTGTATCTGGGTGGAAAGCTATTGAGGCTGATATAACATAATTAAGCAATTAAAAGTAGAGGGAGGGGGAAGATGATGTCCCCATAGAGTTTGCCACAATGGATGCCCAGGCCTGCTCATCTCTGAAGATTCCTGAACCTGGTCTTGCCTTGCCGGGTTCCTTTGGCCCCTGAGACAGTGGTACCACAAATACAAACAGAAATGGGGGGCTGTGTGGATCTGAAGTCATCTCCTAGACATCTCTAGAAGTTGCCACTCTGAGTATCAGGGATGGTGAGAGGCCGAGAGTAATTGCCACGTGATGCCCAGAGCCTAGAGTGTGCCTGAACTTCAGGAAATGCTGGACAGAGAGGGATGTCTGAAGGCTGGGCACGGAAGGGAACGAGGAATAAGGCAGTGCTCCAGGAGGTGAGTCCAGAATGATGAGAGCATGACAGCAGGAAGTCCTTCAAGAACAAGGGCCGAGGAAGGATGACAGAGAACGAGTATGATCAGTGACCCAGAATGCCCAAGTCTGACAAGAGGGCTTGGCCACCAGCTGGAATAGCTCCAAGTTTCTAAATGAGGAAGCACTTGGCAAAGGGCGCCTGGATGAGAGCTTCGTGCAGAGGAAGCAAGAGTTTGGCTGCGAAATCTAACATTTTCACAGTCATGATGCTGGTGAAGAAGCAAGGGCTGGGAGGACATCATGCCTAGGGAGTGAAAGGAAGCCCCGACTTGGAATCCCAGCCTGGACTCTGTGTTGTGGTGTGAGCCTGGGTCCTTCCTCATGGGATGGTTTGGAGACTTCTTTGTAGCCTTTAAGAAGGTGTCATTGTTGGGTGACAATTGCTTTCACTGCAAACAGACTGAGCCTATACATGAGCATCAGCTCAGCATGGCACTTGTCTCTGTCATTTCCACAGACATGGATCCCCGCCACTGGGAGCAGCCAGTCCTATGATGGGAGCTGGAAGAACAAGTCTGCTCCCACAGATACAATTGTCGAGGGAGAAATTCCTTATCATCCCTGGACTGAAAGGCTGTCGAGGAACCTGACATCTGTCACTGGAGTCATAGGATCAAAACCAGTGGGACCTTGGAGATCAGGGAGACCCATCTGTCCATTTTACAGATAAACAAACTGAGTTATTAGATCAAAGCATCTTAAACTGTGGGGTCTCGTAACTGAATGCGGGGATCACAAAATTATGATCTGTCTACCTATTTTATAT